>NC_034607.1:59009085-59018410 GCF_900095145.1 Mus pahari
AGAGAGAGAGAGAGAGAGAGAGAGAGAGAGAGAGAGAGACAGAGAGACAGAGAGACAGAGAGAGACAGAGAGAGACAGAGACAGAGAGAGACAGAGAGAGAGAGACAGAGAGAGAGAGAGAGAGACAGAGAGAAAGACAGAGAGAAAGACAGAGAGACAGAAGGAGAAAAAGAAACAAGAGGCAGAGATCTAGGCTACATGGAGTAGCAAATGGGACATTTTCATAGACCTATAGCAGAAGTGGTGAAACACAGATCTGAGGATGAGCTGCTCAGTCAGGATGTCCTGCTGCCATCCACAACTCTAGCAGAGGTGTTTTTTAGGAAAGGAAGTAACAGTAAAATGTTAAATAGACCTATCTTCAGGCATGGCTAGCATCCAGTAAAAATATTCTCAGGATTGTTACAAGGGGTTCCTGACCACATGTGACCAGTTTCTATCTCCCACAGTTTTCAATATCATAGATTTAGACATCTGGGAAATCAGAAATTATTGAGAAATATTTTGGGAATTTGGTCGTTTTTCTCAAAAACTCTACTAAACCCCATATGTAATAATAACTAAATTCATTTTAAGACTCATCTCTGTATTCTTCCCTTTCTTCTTTTTAGAAACAAACTGATTTTCATTAAGTTGTAAGAATCCAGTTCTCAAAAGTATAAAAGAAAAAGAAAAAGAAGCACTTAGACCATTTTGCGAAAGCATCACTTTTTTTCCAACATAATATATATTTTAAGAGGAAACTGGGTTTTGATCCGTTTTCAGTAGATTTTATACATTATAACTTAGTAAATACAATTGTGTTCTCCTATTAGTATATTTTAGGGCCCACCATTTTAAGCTTATACCAAGCACTCTAAATTTTATAGAAATCTTGAACATAGAAAGCTAAAAAACACTAAAGAAGAAGACGTAATCTAAGTAGAAACTGTCTTGGTATTTTAATTATTTTTTTCAAAAATCTATTTCTTTATTGTTATCAATCATTGTTGTTCCTTTTTTTTCTCTTTTCCATTCATTTGTTTATTCACTTTACATCCTGATTGCTGTCCCCCTCCTCCCAGTTAACACCTCAGAAGGCCCCTCCCTCCCCTGCACTATTTACTTTTACCTCTGAGAATGGGGAAATTCTCCCTCTGGGCATCCAACCCATCCTGGCACCTCAAGTTACTCCAGGACTAGGCACTTCCTCTTTCTTTGAGGTCAGCAAGATAGCCCTTGAGGAAACAGGATCCACAGGCAGGCAACAGAGTCAGGGTAAGCCCCTGCTCCAGTTGTTGGAGGACCTGCATGAAGACCAAGCTGCATATGTGTGGGAAGGCCTAGTTTCAGCCTATGTTTGCTCTTTGGTTGGTGGTTCCATCTCTGAAAGCACCCAAGGGTCCAGGTTAACTGACTCCATTGAACTCCGTGTGGAGTTTCTATCCTCTTTAGGTTCCTCAATCCTCCCTTCAACTCTTCCTTAAGGCTCCCTGCACTCGGTCTAATATTTGGCTATGGGTCTGTGCAATTGTTTCCATCAGCTACTGGGTAGAGCCTCTCAGAGGGCAGTTATGCTAGGCTCCTGTCTATGAATCCAGGATGACAGATATAGACATAGCCTGAGGATCTAAGGTAGTTGAAGGAGGAAGGCAGACCTGCAATGTATCCCTCTGATGAGAGCTCAGCACATTTTCCCCCAAATTGGCAGGGTTGCTACTGCATTCATTATGTCCATCTCACACAGGATATTTGTGTGTACAGGCTAGCAGTGACTAATATAGCTGTCAACAGTGTCTTCACATGTTGCATCATTGTGACAAGGCTTTGACCAACAAAGAATCTCAAAGTCTCCCAGGGTGTCCCTGTTAATCCATTACCCATGCAGTCATGGTAATAGTTGTATCCACCAACCACATAGACCTCCATGTAGATGTGGCTGACCTTTACATTTCATCAAAGTTGAGTTCCCAGTAGTTTCCAGGAAATCCAGGAGCATAATCACAGAAGTAAGCCCCAAGAGTTATCAATCATTTTTAAAACGTATTAGTAAATCTAAATTCTTTCTTACTTCATGGATTAGTGTTAAATCAGTCATTGACAAAAGGAACAAAGATCTCCCCACCCCACCCCTTTGTGATTTCAGAGACCTAAGTTCCCATGATTATCACTGTCCTAAAGAAATGCTGAAGACCTGAAGAGGTTCTCACTCTACAGCCAGTTTGTACATGTGCAAGGCCAGGCTCCTTGAGCAGTCCAGCTTGTCTCTCTAGTCTACAGTCAAATTCAAATAAGCAAGCAGTGTGTTTAATCCATCTCAGGCTTTACTTCAAGTGTGTGATCTCTTGTCCTTTCTCTTACTTCATCTATGAAACTAGTTATCATCAGGAATGAATGTCGTATGGTTTTGAGACACAGTTTCATTATATTGCCCTGGCTAGCCTGGAACTTTTTGGATCTGCCTTCCTCTGCTTCCAGAGTGCAGAGATTTCAGGGATTCATCATTAGGCCTGGCCTATAAAATACTTGTAAGATGACTATGATTAAAAAGAAATATGCATTTAAAATAATTTAGATAATTCTCTTAAACATTTTATACATGTTCTAAACAAATATTCTGCATTGATTGACTGTTAGTCATAGGAAACCTTACATATAAAATATATAGGTTAAAATTACTCCAATAAGCCAAGAACTAAATTTTAGTTTTACAGATTCCTTCTACTCTCCCATGAAGTGATACAGCTCTATTCCTTTTTTTAAATTAGTTTTTTGTTGTTCATTTTCATTCTTGTACTATATGAACTATTTTTGAACTATGATTTTCTTTTTTATTGAATACTTTGTTGTAATTATGTCTACTGCCATTGTAATCCCTATTTTCCATGAAAGGATGATCTCACTGACATAAGAGATTATTTTTTCAACATTAATGTTATTGACAAATTTATGTGAATGGTTATTTTCATATACAAGGTTTCTCTCAAAGACATAATGTATTTCTGAGAGAGGCGGTCTGTAGCTCTCTAATTATGCTTCCTTCACTGATGATCTCATTTCATCTGGGGCTTTTAATGCCAAATACATGCCAATAATGCCCAAATTTAGATCAGCAGCCAAATAGCTCTCCTGCAAGCACTACACTTTCCTATCCAACTACCTACTCAAATCTCTATTTAGTTTTCTAAAAAAAACTCAACCAAGTATGTTTCAGGCTCTGGTTTGTCACTGTTCAGCCTACTATGTTTCCTAACTGGAAGCCATCTCTTCCTTGTGGGCTATTTTCAACACAGTAACAGGAGTGATCCTTCTCCAATGCCAGCCAATCTATAACACTCTCTTTCTCTCTAAACTTTGCAATGGATCCTAATTTCATTTAGCCTAGGAGCTGAACTCCTTGTGAAGGTCAACATTGTTGACCCTGGGTGTCTAAATTCCCACTTTTCTGACACCTCACTTTCTTTCTTACACCTATCATCCTTCTTAATTCCACAGATCCAATTTGCTTATAGCTCTTCCTGCAATTTACCAAGTAATTCCCTCTTTAGGATTTCTCAAACATTCATGTGATACCCATTCTTCTTCAAGTTTGTGATTATAAACGATTTCCTAAATTAAGTTTTTTTTCTAAAATTCCATTTAAAACTGCAATATCTGGGGCACTTAAGTTGGCTTAGACTTAGAAGAGAGTGCTGTGCAAGCCCGGAAGCTTGAGCTTCATCCCTGGAGTACATGTAAAGTTTGAAGGAAAGAAATGACACCACAAAGTTGTTCACTGGCCTTGAAATATGTGATAAATGCACACATCATACACACCCAAACACACGCACACAGTAAACAACATCTTAAAAACTGTAATTCCTTAACTCTTTTATTCAGGTCTATTTGTTTACCACAGTACCAACATTTACACATTCATAATTACTGTCTATTATTCATCCATCCATCCTATTAGAAACTCTAGTGATACACACCAAGTGTCTACAACAGCATGTGACTAATGGGGACACACTTCATGGTTTGTTGAAAGGATTCAGTGGCATTTTATATTAAGAAATTATTCTTAAGAATAAAATACTTATTCATATAATGGTAGGGCCAAAAGAATAATATTTTATGGCCCCCAAGAGCCATAGCTTTCATAGTTTTCATTAGCTATGTTAAATGTTTTTGTTTCACCATAGTCTCAGTAGAAATGGATTTGTATCCTGTCTTTTAAAAAAAAATCACCTATGAATTGAACCAATAAGAAACAGAACTACCCGTGGTAAGCTTATATAGTATATGTAGTAAGCATATATTAAATGGGCATCAAATAATTTAATAGATTATTCTATATTTTTAGGAGGGAGGTACTGAATAATAACACTTTAAAAAATCATCAACTATACCTTTGATGAGATCACAATTTATTCAAAGGAGAAAAGACATAAAATCAGTAACTATCATGAGAAGTATACATAAGTTTTAACAAAGTCTTATAAAAGGTACTACTGATATTCAGCTAAGTGTCCTACTAAAATTAATAGATTTAGATAAAATTCAAATAAAAAATGAAACCATCTTATAAATAACAAAGTTATTGCACTCATGAACTCACAGCAGCTGTGGCTACCTCCACAAGAACAACTCAGTCAACACTCTAGCACAGATAAGAGAGAGACTTATGAGGACCTCCCCTAGTTGAGGAGATACTAAAAGTTAATATGTGTAACTCAGGGTAAGTTGCCAGTACACATGTAATAATCAAACTCAATGGATGTAGGGAGAGGGAGGGAGAAAGGGGGGAGGGAGGGAGGGAGGGAGAGAGAGAGAGAGAGAGAGAGAGAGAGAGAGAGAGAGAGAGAGAGAGGATGGTTCTGTAGTAATTGGTGGAGGAAAGTAGAGGGTGGTTATTGTCTAAATATGTTGTACATGTGTGAAACTGCCGAAGTGTAAAATTTAAAAATGAAATAAATAAAAGGTCTTCCTTATTATATTTCAGCAGGGGTATTTAATTTCCCCACACAAAACAGGACTAACCTTGCAAGTACCTCTCTCTAATCTCTGTAAGCATTATTCAAAACCCAACAGTAATATATAATAACTGTACTTTTACTCAAAAGGGAAATAGCTCATTTCTGTAATTAAAACTTCCTGCACTGACCATGTGGCGTTTTCCCATGAGTCCAGAGCCTGCTAGGGGAAAGCCATACCTGGGAGTAGAAAGTAGGGTTTATGAGTAGTCATAGGGGTGATTTTAAGAGCTGAACTACACCAGGGAACATTTGAGAAACTAAAATTCCTCAGATGCTGCAAAGAGATGTAACGGAGCCATGGTAGCACTAGTAAGAGAACATGAAGTGTTTTAAAGCAATGAATACCTTCCTATTATTCTACCCCATCCACATCCATATTTTACAAACAAGTAGCTGAACAGAAAAGCCAGAGCACAATCTCCTAGTTGACAATCTCTAAAACTCTTTTTAAATTATAAAAAGTGACTACTTTTCACCTGTTATGCCTGGCAAGTGGGAAGTATTTCACTTCTTGGGTCATCTCCTTCCTAAATGTACTCTGTGCTTGGTGTTTAATAAGTAACTCAATTCATACTACTTTCTCTTATATAACCATTTTATTCTACCAGCAAAATCTGTGTAAGATTGGTCAATGTTACAGTCATTAAAACTGATCCCAGAGATCTCCAAACAATTTTGGGGACAACTTCATCACACATATCTGTGTTAGATTACTCTTCTTTTTTTCTGATACTAGGCTATTTTTTTCCCAACAAAAGCAGAATTTCATTTTATTTTCCTTTGATTGTAGCATTCCACCCCAAAGTTTCATTTAAAAACAACTTTATACTGAATAATACTTTGACAAATCATCAACTTTGGCCAGACAGGTGGGGGAGAGTTGGGGGGAAGGAAACCTGATCTGGTATTGAATGGGGGAAAAGGACTGAAGCCCTGAGAGCCAGCACAAAGAATGTAAACAGGCAACCTCAGGAAATAGGAGGTTAAATGAAATTTCCTACAGTAGGAAGAGGGAACTTACAGAGTTCACCTCCAGCAGTAAGACAGGACTTCAAGTGAGGGATGGAGTTGCCACCCCTCAGTCACATCTCTGACCCATAACTGTTCTTGTCTGAAAGAATTACAGGGATAGAAATGGAAAGGAGCCTGAGGAAAAGAAGATCCATCGACAGGCCCAAAGTGGAATCCAGCTCAAGGGAAGGTCCCAAGGCCTAACACAATTACTGAGGCTATGGAGCACTCACAAAAAGGGGCCTAGCATGAATGCCCTCCAAAAGACCCAACAAGCAGCTGAAAGAGTCAGATGCAGATATATGCACCCAACCAATAGACAGAAGCAGCTAACCCCTGTTGTTGAATTAGGGAAAGCTGAAGAAGCTGAGGAGAAAGGCAATCCTGAAGCAGGACCAGCAGTCTCAATTATTCTGGACCCCCAAGATCTCTCAAACACTGGACCACCAAACAGACAGCATACACAAGCTGATATGAGGCCCCCAACACATATACAGCAGAGGAACTCTGGTTCTGTATTCATTCAGAGATGATGCACCTAACACTCAAGGCCTCAGAGAATTTAGAGGTCAGGTGGGGTGGGGGATTGGGGCATCTAGGTGGAGACAGGGTGGGGTGTGGTGGAGGTGTGGAATGTAGAGCAGTCAGAAGGTGGATGTGGGAGGCAGGGAATTAAATAAGGAGTGTAAAAATAAATTAAAAATAAAATAAAATAAAAGTGTATGTGCAATTAAAAATAAATAAATACATATATAAATAAATAAAAATGAAAACAACTTACAAGTAGAAAGCTGTTACATAACTGAGCATCCTAGAAAGGTTACAGGGCAGGAACTTGGGAAGTTTCATATCTAGACTCTAACTAATATAAAGAAAACTCAGCAAGGCATGCTCATCAAGCTTACAGTAACATGACTCACGACAAGAAAAATCATTCGATAAAATACGTTAAATGGGAGATGATTCAGTGAAAATATTATTCAGAACAAGCAATTACTAAGTGAAGGTATTACCTATAGCAATTACTCAGTGAAAATATTAGAGGGAGCAGGCAGATATTCAATCAAATACTTGACAAGGAGAGCAATTATTCAATAAACAATCATATAATTGTACCCAATGGGGCATGCTTACCATACAGCATACAGATCATGTACAGACACCACGATTGTACACTAGCTGTGGAAAATGTGGATAATTTATGGTTCCCATTTGTCATTTTTAAGATAATTTCACATCAGTTTTACTTTCAAGTAAACAACATTAAAATACATATACAGCCATACTAAACATCAATTTTTCAAATAATACACTTTCAGATTTTTGTCCTCCTCTCTCATATTACTCACACCCCTTTTCCCGTCTTGTTTCCTCCTCTGGATGTTGTTTTCCCCTGCCCCCACATCTCACTAATTCCTTCTTCCCCATGATATATAAGAGTAAAGCTGAATATTAAAAAGCCATGTTTATTATTAAATCTTCCTTCGTAAATCAACTGTTAATGTATTTTGTAAAGACACACACACTGGCAGCTGTTTATCAAATGATGATAGATTTTGGGCATATCTATAACTTTATTTCTAGTCACAATATAACTATACCTTCAAAAAGTTTACATGTCAAATAAAAACAAATAAATGAATAAATGCTTATCTGGATAAACAATAATTACTGACTTGCTAAGATGTACATTTAACAATTCCTGTCATCAATACACTAGTAGAAGAGGCTAATGGACAAACCAAAACTATTATCATAACATAAAAATGTGCAATCAAAAACATATAAAAGAGAAGGGAGAAAGAGCTGTGATTAACTTGAGCCACTGGGGCCCAAGCTAAGCCTGAAAGACACCTCGACATTTTTATTCAAGTTTGTAGATGTGTCCTAGGAGACAACACAGGATAAAGACAAAAATGAAGGCACAAGCCCATGATGGGCATGAGAACTACACACAGCTTAGAGTTTCAGCAAGCAGCAGATAACACTAGAAAAGGAGGTGGGCACACACATATGAAGGTAAAGCAACACTCTACTCCACTTGTTTCTTGTGACACGATACAAGACATTCCCCAGGATGAATTAGGAGATGACTCCAGACATCCTATGGCATTCTAGGAATCATCATAATTTCTGGGTGTCTGAAAGGATAGCTAGCATCAAACCATGGTTCGAAATTGGAAGAGGACTCTAGTGGAAACCAGGTGTTTATGCCATCTAATATCCATTTACCCTTCTATTGGTAGCTCTAGTCCCAGCTTCCAACTGGAGAATCAGATCTTCCTTTCTCTTAGATACCCTCATGTGAGCTTAAGAACATTGATTCCCAGAGCCAATACTCTTCTGAGGTTTCAACAATTCCCCCAGAAAAGGAAACACACAATCTTCCTGTAGGACAAAGAGAGCTATTTCCTGGAACTTAGAAGAAAAGAAGCTTTCATTCATGCAATGTGTTGCTTTGATGAAAGTGAAGCTAGAAGTGCTAAGTTCCTTCCTACAGATGGTAACCAGACCTAGTAAGGGTATATACCAGACTCCCATGCCAATTCAGAGCACATGAATGTACAGTACACATTAATGCATTGATCAAGCCACTAGGAAATTATACCCTTATCCCCTGAGCATTTTATACATACCAATGCATTAGTCTATACCTTATCATATCAGAAAATAAATCTTTAAAAGCTTAAATTTTAAAATAGTTTGTTGTATCTATTTCAAATTCACCTATATAACTAAAGTAAATAAGCCAAGTTTCAATAACAATATTTCATTGTCTATAAAGTTTTTAAACTTTCAAAGCCTAACTTGCCTAACATTTGTAAAAACATGTTGGCATACATTCTACATATTTACATCTAAGATCTAAACTATTTTCAGGTTCCACAAATCATAAGTATTATCAGTATGAAGTCAAGCTTACAGAATCCATATGGAATAGGTTCAAGACGTAATCCAAAATCATTCAGCAAACAACCAAAAATGTTCAGAAGGATAATTATCTAATGTCGAAACAAAGATGACACTGAGGTTGGAATTATCTAATAAACTTTGAGATAGTACTTTTCATTGAACTAAACTGACAATTTTAAAGCAAATTTTAAAGTAGTCTGAGCAGATATACAAAAGAGCTAGTACTCAATGCATCATGTTCTTTTTTTTTTTAATTTTTTTTATTATTATTATTTTCTTTATTTACATTTCAAATGCTATCCCGAAAGTTTCCTATACCCTCCCCCCACCTCTGCTCCCCTACCCACCCACTCCCACTACTTGGCCCAGGCCTTGCCTTGTGCTGGGTCATATAAAGTTTGCAA
>NC_034607.1:59026362-59031880 GCF_900095145.1 Mus pahari
TGTGACTCTTCTCTAGTCCACCCTTTCCCTGGCAGAGCACTGGAACCAAGATCAATGCATCATGTTCTATTCCTCTCTGCTATAGACCAGTAATGTCTCAGATCACTCTACTACATTACACCAGGTCTCAAATTAAAGAGCAAGAAGAAGGGAATACTCATTGCACATGAGTTAGACATGCTAACTTGGTGAAATGTGTGCTTTCATACTTCTCCATACTTATCCTATATGCATTGACAAAGCTAAAACTGCTCAATTTATAATACAATAATATCCTTCAGAAATGTTATCATGGAATCAGACACAAACAAATATTTATTCCATGTGAAATCTCTCAAAGGATTGTCAAGCAAGAGGTTAATCTCTAGCAAATGCCTAGACTGAGAGTTGTGACAGCATAGCTGCTTTGAACACTCCACAGGTGCCATAAGGAATAAAACTGAAGACCCAGAAATGAACCCACACAGCTATGGTCACTTGATCTTTGACAAAGGAGCTAAAACCATTCCGGGGGTCGGGGGAGAGACAGCTTTTCAACAAATGGTGCTGGCTCAACTGGCAATTAGCATGTAGAAGAATGCAAATCGATCTATTCTGATCTCCTTGTACAAAGTTCAAGTCTAAGTGGATCAAGGAACTCCACATAAAACCAGAGACACTGAAATTAATAGAACAGAAAGTGGGAAAGAGCCTCGAACATATGCTACAGAGCATGAATGGCTTATGCTATAAGATCAAAAATTGACAAATGGAACCTTAGGAAATTGTAAAGCTTCTGTATGGCAAAGGACACTTTCGATAGGACAAAACAGCAAACAAAAAATTGGGAAAAGATCTTTACCAACCATGCATCCAATAGAGGGCTAATATCCAATATATACAAAGAACTCAAGAAGTTAGACTCCAGAGAACCAAATAACCCTATTAAAAAATGGGGTACAGAGCTAAACAGAATTTTCAACTGAGGAAACTTGAAAGGCCAAGAAGCATCCAAAGAAATGTTCAACATCCTTAGTCATTAGGGAAATGCAAATCAAAACAACCCTGAGATTTCACCTGACAGCAGATGCTGTGGAGGATGTGGAGAAAGAGGAACACTCCTCCATTGGTAGTGAGATTGCAAGCTAGTACAACCACTCTGGAAATCAGTCTGGTGGTTCCTCAGAAAATCAGATATAGTATTACCTGAGGACCCCTCTATACCCAAAAGATGTTGCAACATATAACAAGGGCACATGCTCCACTATGTTCATATCAGCCTTACTTATAATAGCCAGAAGTTGGAAAGAACCAAAATGTCCTTCAACACAGGAATGGATACAGAAAATGTGGTACATTTACACAATGGAGTACTACCCGGCTATTAAAAACAACAACTTCATGAAATTCTTAGGTAAATGGATGGGCCTAGAAAATATCATCCAGAGTGAGGTAACCCAGTCACAAAAGACTTCCCTTAACTGGCATTTTATTGGCTACTATTCCTTTTATCTTTAGTAGTGAAGCCTGAGATGTTAACATTCTATAGGCACCAATGGTGGTGGTGGTGGTGGTGATGGTGGTGGTGGTGGTGGTGGTGGTGGTGGCAGCGGTGTCTATAGGTGGTCAGCTGAAGAACTGTAGAGAGCAACTGGGGCCAGAAACAACTGAAGCAGATAGAACAAAGACAGCAAACTCTTGAGAGTTCTAGAACCCTAATAAGTCCTAACGGGCAATACTCCAACACCCACAGGTATGAGTCCCAATACTGTAATAGGCTGAGCATCCCAACATCTGAGTCTACAACATAAAACACAGCACCTAAAAAATAGCAGGCATCAGAGAGTCTTCACGGCACTTTTCATTGTCTAGAAACATACACTCTTATGAACCAGAGACAATTTAACTTAATTGTATTCCTGTAAGTTTATAAGAAATAAAGGCATGATCTCACTGAATTTATAAAGAGCTTTGGTTGACTTCAAAAAGACCTAGGTGTGTGTCAGGGCTTGAGAGATAGCACATCCATTAAGAAAATTTAATGCTCTAGCACAGGACACAAGTTGGGATCCCAGCACCTACATGGTGATTCACAAACATTTGTAACTCCATTTGTAGGAGATCAAATACCTCTTCTGAGTTATGCTGTCTCCTGCATGTGCATGCTCACACATACACATATATTCAGATACACATATATTTAGGTATACAGACACACACATAAATAAACATTTTCTAAAATGTAGGCGTAGCATAATTATCCATGTCCACTTCTTTATTTAAAAACCTTTACTGAAAATGCAGAGTTCCCGAATTACTTTAACTCAGTTTGTATAATGAATGGAATGATAGGTGGAAATGCATTCTCTATTTTAAGGCTCATAATAACTGGGTTGGCATCATGTCTAATAAATTTAGGGCCTAATTACTCATTTCTTCATTTATTTTAATTAGATAATTAGGAGAGTGATGTTGACTCACTAATTACTCAAATCAAAAGGGTAGAGTGCAATTGTCATGCAGTACAAAGAAGTTCCATTTTCCCTCTTAGTCAGATTAAGCTCCATTTAATATGTCTTCCTTCTTAAGGGGAAGAGGCATTGTTCTTTCAACACCACATTCCCTAATAAGAATTCTCAATACCTATTGCACTATGCTTTATAATAGTCCTATTGACAATGGAAAATTGTATGAATGCTTTGAAATGTTCTTAACTCCATTCCTACCATGGGAGACAAGGGGAAGAAAAACAGAGCTGTTCAGGTCATATTCATGCAAATTTATAGCACCAATTGCCTGACCTAGAAGTGTGTCATAATCATGTCTTTTAATTGTTTTTATTTGAATCTACACATTTACGTTTATTTACTGTTATGTGTGTGGATACTTCACATGCTTTGGATGTACCATATCCATGCCCGGTGCTCATGGAGGCCAGAAAAGGTGTTGGATCCCCTGTAATTGGATTTAGATAATTGTTAGCCACCATGTGGGTGCGAGGAATCAAATCTGTTATCCTCTGGAAAAGCAATAAACACTCTTAACCACTCAATCATCATGTACTTTAGATTAATTTTTTTCTTTTTAAATTAGTAGTAAAATATTGGGCAGTAAATGAATTAATTAAAAACAGTTTTTTAAATATTAATTACAAAAGTTACCTCTTTTAGGGGCTACTAAGATAAATAGGTTTTTTGTTTAGATGTCAGATAAAAGTAATCATGACTCTTGCCCTAAAGATATGGTGTTTATTATTTATAAGGATCTGCAGAAGTCTGAGACTCCTAAAGGAGAAAATGGACCAGGACAAAGGCGTAGAATTAGTCAAACAGGAAAAAATTTCTCTAGATATGAAACTCACATGAAAATAAGATGTCAAAAGACAAAATTCTAAGACACTGTCTATCTGTTTCATTCACAGGTACAAAACAGGAAAAATTAAAATGATGTGAAAATCACATAATACCTTGAAATGAAATTTAAATAAATAGAAAGAAAAAAAGGACAATAGATTATTGGAAATAAAACCTGGGAATTCCAAGATTTGACTTGAAAACCCAATTCCTGAAACTAAGCCATTTAAAAATGAAGATTCAGAGGCCAATAAAATCATCTCTGAAGTTTCTCTAGGCTTAATCATTTCTTCAGCTATTAGAATGTTCTTGAAATTTTCCATGTTGTTTTCTAAATGTCTAATACTTCTTGGTTAGTTTTCTAACAGTTGCCTTTTTATGATTTTTTTTGCTCACCAATTATCCATGCAATATTGGCTCAGCTACTGATGCCTTCATGAATCTCGTTGCTTTTCTCTTCCAATTTTAGCTAGTGTTTTCAACAACTGGTAATGCATTAGTAACTATTATATACCCTGGAGTGTTTTTATAAATTATTAAACATTAATGGTTTTGCTTTCTATTTTGCATTTTCATCTAAAATTCATATCCACGTAATGATAACAGTTTCACAATTTAGCAGCATTTTGTCAGTTTTTACTATGTTCAATTTATATTCAAGAAGCATTTCTCAGTTTCAAAACACCAACATCAGTCAGGCATGGTGGCCCATGCCTGTAATTTCAGCACATGAAAGATGGGAGATGATGGGAGAACAAGGTTATCCTCAGCTACTTAGCAAATTTAATCTCAACATGGGCTAATTAAACCCCATCTCAAAATAAGAAAAAAAAATAGCACTTGTAATAGCAAAAAGCAACATTATCTGAGGATTATCCTAAATGGATAAAAGACTTTAAAATGCTATGTTACATAAGAATGCAAATCAGGTCTTCTGGTCTGCGCCAGCACCAGGCCACCTTGGGCCGAACCTTGGAGGGCAGTACCACTATCTGCAGCGGACTCTCCACCCCAAAGTCACCCTAGCACACCCAGGATCTTAGGATCACTGGTGAGTGGAACACAACATCTGTTTGAACAGAACCAGGGTGCCTAGGAACAGCTGGAGCACAGACACAGGAACCCCACCCGATCTGTGGCTCAGGTTCCTTCTGGTCAGTGTTGGTCTACCTTGGTTAAGAAATCAGCACACAGAACCATGGTCCCCAGAGGAGGTACCACTTCCAGGTGTTCTATATGCCCAGGATCTTAGGATCCCAGGATCCCAGGATCCCAGGATTCCAGAATCCTGGGATCCTACGAGTTTGGTCACACCAGGATCTCAGGGTCTCAGAGGAAGCTTGACTACCAAATACTCTGACACACCGAGAATCTCAGCATCATAGATCCCAGAATCACAAGATCACAAAGAAAGCTGGACTCTGAGAAGTTCTGAATCAAATGGGATTACAAGAAAGACAGGCTCCAATCAGATATATCGAGGGCAGGGAGCACTTGAGATAATGAGATAACAGAAGGCAAGCATAAGAACAGAAGCACAGAAACCAAGTTTGCTTGGCATCATCAGAACCCAACTCTCCCACCATAGCAAGTCCTGGATACAACATCACACCAGGAAAGCAAGATATGGATAAAGTCATCTCTCATGAAGATAATGCAGGATCATAAGAAAGACATAAATAAATTCCTTAAAGAAATACAGGAGAACACATCCAAACAGGTGAAAGAATTGAACAAAACCATCAAGGATCTAAAAGTGGAAGTAGAAACTATAAAGAAATCACAAAGGGAGACAACTCTGGAAATAGAAAACCTAGGAAAAGAAGTCAGGAGCCATAGCTGCAAGCCTCACCAACAGAACACAAGAGATAGAAGAGAGAATCTCAGGAGTATTACTCAGCTATTAAAAACAATGAATTAATGAAATTCTTAGACAAATGGTTGGATTTGGAGGATATTATCCTGAATGAGGTAACCCAATCACAAAAGTACACACATGATATACACTCACTGATAAATGGATATTAGCCCAGAATCCTAGAATACCCAAGATACAATTTGCAAAACACATAAAACTCAAGAAGAAGGAAGACCAAAGTGTGGACACTTCGGTCCTTCTTAGAAGGGGAAATAAATTAAATGTACTACAGAGCAATTGTGATAAAAACTGCATGGTACTGGTACAG
>NC_034607.1:59033310-59044098 GCF_900095145.1 Mus pahari
AAAAAAAAAAAAAAAAAAAAGAATGTGCACTGCTCTTACAGAAAACCCACTAGGTTCCCGAAACCACCTGGAACTCCAGCTGCAGAGAATCCACTGCCCTCTTCTAGCCTCCATAGATAACTACAATTGTATGCATATACCCACACAGAGACACTAACGCATATATATATAATTAAAATAAAAATAATTTTTAAAGGTAAAATGAGGCCTCGTGGACTTTTCCTTGCTTACTCTGGCATGTCTGTTTGTGAAGTCTTTGGATCACATTAAGCATACTAAAAACTTAATGAGTGTAGCTTCTGATGTTTCTAAGAGACACAATCTCACGACACACTTCCTGATCCTCTACTCTTAAAATCATCCTGCCCCTATTTCTTAATGTTCCCTGAACCTTAGGTGTGGGAATGTTTTGAATTTGGAGGAGAGAGGGAGGTAGCATATGGAATGTTGGAGGAAGGAAAAGGAATTGAGTAATTTTGTAATTATATTATAATCTCAACACTAAAATAAAAAAATAAAATGATATAAGTTGTTTCTACCAATTCAAGGATGATAAATATACTCATTTTTCAGAGCTTTCTTTAAACCATCAGTGTCTTATAATCAGAACGATCATAGATCACTCAACACACAAAGAAGAATCTTGCAGATTGAGCAGTGAAGCCACAATAAGCAAGCTGTTGGGAAAATTATTCAGGCTTGTACCTCACAGCCTTTGGTTCTAACATCTGTTCTATTACTTAAAGGGTACTAAGCCTTGAATAGCGTTATTCATTCACAATACAAGAAAGAAAGGTAATATTGTACTGAATCAAAATCATGTATGAGAGAAAGCTCACAGTATCCAATAAAGGATCATCTCTGGATAATTTCTTCTTCAAGTGAAGTATATGCATATGCTTTATTTCACAAAGGTGTGTGTCCTAATAAACACATTGCAGATTGAAAATAGCATATGTTGAAAATGTTCTTCATACAACCTCACTAAAAGTGAAGCCTTAATTTGGACTCTCTTAAATGTGCTTAGAACAGTGATATTAGCCTACAGTAGGGAAAAATTATCTAACACAAAAGCTATTTGACAATAAAATATTCAACAGCTCATGTAATTCATCAGATACTATATTGAAAATATAAAACTTAATAGTTGTATGTATATGCCTCATGCCAAAAATTCAGAGCCAGTCATCTACAAATAAATCACTACACAATTTGAGTACTGTGGTGGGTACCCTGGTAGATAGAAATGTAAGTATGAAAAGATTTACTCATGGGCAAAAATGAGAAACCTACTCATATTGAATATTGCTGGAGGAGTGGATTGGTGGAAATGCACTCAGAAGAGCAAGTTTAAAGTACCCTACTAAAATGTGGTACTTATAATTAGTGAGCTAGAAAGAAGAGAAAGTCTTAATTGACTTAGGTTTGCAGGCTCTTACTCATGGCTTCATTATAGACACAGACAAGCTGGGATTCCACAAAGCTGAAACAGACCAGGCTGTGCTAGTTCCCTACATTTCCTCAAAGGTAAAGTGTAGATATTGGTGAAAGGCTTATAAAACATACAACAACCCAAGAGAGATCTTATAAACCTTATATTCAGAGGAAGATAAAGCCATTGTATTTCTAGAATTGACCATACTTTATGTATTCCATCCACTAGCAATTATAGTTAGACTGCCTGATACAACATAATCCTTAGCTACCTGATCATGTTAATCCAATGTTGGATCCAACAAGAAACAAGCTTCAAGCTCCATGTGAAACCATAGGTTGCCATAGCTAAGGACATCTGTGTTGCAGAAGTGCTTTTTCTCACTCTTGCCTTGAAAGAACAGGATCTAGAAAATGTTCTGTGTACCTCAGATGCCAAGTTCTTATCTGACATCAGCTGATCCTGTCTCTGTTCATATAAATGAGACATACAAAGGACCTTGAGGATTGAATATGATTCTCAGGCATCAGTCTGAACATAGCATATGCTAAAATCCCCATAGTGTCTAATTCTAAACTCTTATGTTATACCATTGTGCCAGTCTTACCTCCCAATTTCCATCCCTTTCTGCTCATTTGTTCCATCATGAAATTCCTGGCACATTGTATGTATCATTCATTACAGATGCATGCTGCATACCTACAACAATTCAGCATAAATAATTATATCACAGTCCAGAAACATTCAAAACCATAAAACTCAAATTATGGAAGCTTTCTTATATTCTAATTTCTCAATACTTGTAATAAACAATGCCCTTAAACATCACTGTAAACTTAAAACATCACCTGATAACTCAACTTGAGGAAGGTCACTTCCCAGGCTGTTGGCCCAAATACATTTCCTGAGAGCTTTCAGGTTGAAGACTTAGTTATTTCGGCAATGTTGGTCAGATGGCCTTGCTTCTTTGCCACATGTCTTGAGACATGGCAACTGACCCTGCAAGGAACACAAATGATGTTAAAAAGAGTCCAGTGAAAGAAAACACTCAAAGAAAGTGACCATCCTTATAGCTCAACCACAAAAGCAGCTTCCCCTCTCTTTTGTACTGCACTCTAGTTTGGCCAACCAAGTCATGGAATCGAATTAAAAAAGAGATGCACAGCTGCCTGAGTCACAGGAAGCAAAGATCCCTGATAGCCTGCAGGGCAAGGAAGATTCCTGCCAGTGCTCTGGAGAGTTCAAGAGGACCCGCTGTTCTGCTGAAAGACAGACTGCTACCCCTTTGTTGTTAACATTTAGGAAAGACTTGAAAACTTGATCATTCTGTCTTGAATTTGTTTGTGGAGAGAACAAAACTGAGACTTGCACTAATGTTTTTTTTGTTGTTGTTTTTTTTTTTNTTGGTTTTTTTTTTTTTTAAGACAAGCTAACAAGGATAAGGGAATGTGAACTTAGTGAAAACATGGTTTTCTTTTATTTATCTGTCTGCATTCCATCTCCCAAAGATAGAACTAGTCTTAGCAGAGTGTGTGTTGAATACATCTGAATCTCTTGGGTCATTAACAAAAATCCAGTCTTTCTGCTCAGGTAATTATTCATTAGAGACCAGGAAAAGCTATTCACTGTCTCCAACAATTAGACTATGTATGCAAATTACCTAAAGACAATGTGATTAAAACCAGACTTACTTGTTGGAAATGCCCACTAATTACTTTTACACTTCAGTTTCCATAGTTACAAATCTGTGGCTGTTTGGAGAGAACTGGTGCACAAGGGAATCACTGAACGGGTTTATTCATTGTGAACAATTCCAGGACCACAATCAATATGAACACTTAACTGAAAAAGTCTCTCTTAACAGTTAGCATAGTCTGCTTGCTGTCATCATTCTCAAATCACCTATAATAGTCAGCTATGTCTCATTGGAAATATCGATGGGATCTGTGGTAATTTGGATGTTAATACAGGAAAAAAAAATAGCAAACACCAAAATAAATTTTAATTCAATATGAAAGAGGGTGAATATCTACCTTCAGGCAGACATATCTCATACAAAAGTTCTTTTATAGTGACACTGCAAAGTCATTTCTTCTAGATAAGAAAGTCTGTTAGGCATTTCTTTAAATTTTTTAATTGAAAAAATATTTTATACTGTCTATTCCAGTCACAGTTTCCCCTTTCCCAACTCTTCCCAAATCCACCTTTCTTCCCTACCCACGTATCTCCATATACTTTTCTCTTTAGAAAACAAATAGGCAAAAAGTATTAATAAAGAAAAATGAAAAAAAACCCAAGAAACAAACAGCTTGCACATATAAGGGGTTGCCCCTGAACCAATCCCCTATCCTGTGTCCTCTTGAGGAATGAATATGGAATAAGTCACTCCTTTGGCAGATATAGAAGGAGATCCAGGATCCAATATCTCAGAGTTCTGCTATGCTATCTGGCCACGAACTTGACTAAACCTGAGGTTCTACTCAGATAACCTTGTTAAGGGATAGAAACATCACAAAGCCACTCTGAACTTATAGTCTTTTATCTAGTCTGGTCTCCCTTTCCTGAAATCTTTTGGCATTTTTGACATTCATATCATAATACAAAAAAATGAATATAAAACTTGATATTTTACAAACTCATCAAATGATTTCAACAATACTTAAAATGAGCATGTTATGCAGATCACAGAGTCCAAGGGCATCTTAAAACTCTTTCTGTTTCACACTGCCTGAGCCTGGCTCATCTAATTTCAAGCCCTTCTCCAACTCAACACTGTGGACTCATTATGTTCTGTTTGCAATCTTCTTTCCTGACCTATTGACATTTATTCCATCAGTAACACCTACTTCAAGTTCTTTGGCCACCTGATATTAATTTCCTTATTTTGTAGAAATTTATTTTATTCAGAACACTGACTGAGGTTACTTTGATGCATTGCTTAGTTGGCAGGGTATAAGAACAGAGCCACTTCCAGCTTGTTCATAGTTTTACATCTTCAATGCCAGCAAAGTGCATGGTACATAGCCATCCTTCCCAAATTATACACTGAGTGATTCACTTTTCCAACTTTTACTTCTCACAGTTCAATGTAGTCTTTAGTGTTTATGTTGAATATGAAAATTTCAAGAGAAAGTTTGGACAGTGACTCTGAAAGCAATATATTTAGGATATGGACAAGATGGTGAGATTTTAAATACAGTAATAAAATAGACACAAAGTATTAGCCTCTTTATATGGTGAAACTTTCAAGAATAAAGCATTTATGCTTGTAGAAAACATACACAGAGGGACTAGAATGTATTTACCTTACTTTCCTGTAAAAGTTGCTGGAAATTAGAGGACATATTCTTGGGAATTGTTCCTATGACCTTATAATATAATCCAAGGCTAGAATCTGCACAATGAATTCAAGGAGCTGAGTAGCTTGCAAAGTTGACAGAAACTCAATTTCACTCTATGACAGGACCTTGAATAGCATTAAATGAAGCATATATTAGTAATATAGAAATGACTTGGTATGCTCATGGTGTGTTTTTCCCTTCCTGACATCTGAGAGAGGAATGGAGTGGATGACATTGAGTTCAATGTTTGGCTTATCTATGAGACTATGTTCCTAGGACGCTTGCTTCATTGGATGATGCTTTGTGCCCAAAGGTCTTGGTAAAAATCATGTATGATAAAGAATGGAAAGCATTTTGTTAATTATAAAAGACAAGCAGCTGACTGCAACAAGGACCTCCCTCAAGAAGCCTTGTGGAAGAGTTGGTGAAAGTTTTGAAGAACCAAAAGAGGATAGGAATTCAACAAGACCAATAGAGTCAACTAATCTGGACCCTTAGGGTCTCCCAGAGACTGAACCTTCAACCAAAGAGCATACAATGGCCGAAGCTAACACACACACACACACACACACACACACACACACACACACACACACACTTACATATGTAGAAGATCAGTGGCTTAGTCTTCATGCAGGTCCCTCAACAAGTGGAGGAAGGACTGTTGGATTGTTCCTGACTTTGTTACCTGCCTGTGTATCCTGTCCCTCTAACTTGGCTCTCTTTTCTGGCCTCAGTTGAGGGGATTGCCTAGTCCTGAAGTGACTTGAGGTACCAAGGTAGGTTGTTACCTAGGGGAGAACCTCCCGCTTCTCAGAGGTAAAAGGGATGGGTGAGAAAGGAGCTGTGAGAATGGAGAACTGGGTGGATGAGGGAGCTGTGATGAGGATGTAAAGTGAATAAATAAATAAATAAATAAATAAATAAATAAATAAATAAATAAATAAACTAACTAATGGGGGGAAAGACCATATAATGAGGAAACATAAGGTAGATTGTTCTTTTAGGGACAATGAGTAAAAATATCTTTTTTTTTTTTTTTACACATTTTGTTGGTTTTGTTTTCATTTGTGTCCTTCCTACCCATTCCTTCCTTCCTCCTTTGCTGAGCCAGTCTCACTCTGCAATTCATACTAGCACAGAAGTCATTCTGCAGCATGGAGTACCCTGTAATTCACAGTCTTCCTATCCCAACATCTCACATGATAGCATCTCATATCTTATCTGTCCCAATTACATTTTTTAGCAAGCTGCCTGTGCTTAAATGCTAGAAGATTGCTTTTCTCCCTACATAACTGATGAGGTGCTGACACAGAGATATTCATTATACCTTGCACCAGTTGGAATGGGGTGATTGCATTCTAAACCATCTTTGTTTTCTGAGTTAAGCATAACTTGGAGCTTTATATTAAATATTAGTGTTTTAACTCATGTGTTTTCTGGTGATGTTCCTGTATTTGACACCATCTTAAACAAACCAGGAGTTTCTACTTTCATACTAAACTCCTTGTTTGTGGCCATTGTATAGTACAGTACAAAACAGAAGCTAGCATACCTCAATTCTCCACATTTTTTTATTAGTTTCCTAGAACATACAGAATCTTCCTGAAAGATCCTTTAAAGGAATTCTATGGATAAAGAATAGACATACTAAGCTAGCTTGTTTGCTTAACAATCATTCCTGTCTAATGTTCCTCATATAAGTCTCATTGCAACCATGTACCCTGTAGTTTTAACTTTGCAGACCTTGGATCAACATACCATCAGACTCCCCGTAACTCCCATTTTGGTTTTCTTCTTGCTCCATCTTCACTGGAGTAGAGCAGTATATTATGAGTCTTTAGGCATGTTAATCTTTCCTCTGTTTGGAAAGAGGAAATCAATCAAGCATACAGGGCCCCAAAGAAGGAGCTAGAGAAAGTACCCAAGGAGCTAAAGTGGTTGGCAACCCTATAGGATGATCAACAATATGAACTAACCAGTACCTCACAGTGTCTCTAGTTGCATATGTAGCAGAGGATGGCCTAGTTGGCCATCAATCAGAAGAGAGGCCTTTGGTCTTGGGAAGATCATATGCCCCAGTACAGGGGAATGCCAGGGCCAGGAAGAGGGAGTGGGTGGGTTGGGGAGCAGGGCAGGAGGGAGGGTATAGTGACTTTCGGGAGAGCACTTGAAATGTAAATGAAGAAAATATCTAATAAAAAAATGGAAAAAAAAAGGCTATAGCTGGTAAAGCCAGTGATGATATTTGAGCTAAGAGAAAGAGGTTATATGTATGTCAGGAGCCTGGTGGGTGACTGAGACAGGCTAGCCAATTTTCTCTCTCACTCTGCCAAAAAAAAAAGTCTGTTTTGAGAACACTGCTTCAGTGGAAACTAATCATGAGGAGTTGTGAACAGACACTGAGAGACACAAACCAGGAGCTCAAACAGAAACCATGGGAGTAGATAGCAGCAGTCTTTAGTAGCAACCTGAGGCAAAGAAACATTGGCAAATAACAGACTAGATCCTTTGGATGTGGTAACCTAATATGACAACTGCAAAGTCTCCATAGAATGTGCAGTGTTGCTATCAGACTAGTAACTATATGGTTGTATCCCAAATACATTCCAGGCTTGAAGACTGATTTATTTTCTCTGTGTCCTCAAGAGACCCTTTCTGTTAGAGGTTACTAAGTGTGCCTCCTGCATCTTTGATGTTGCCCTGTTACTATAATCACCTCACTCCTTGTATATCAGTTTCAGAACCCTACACTGTCATGTTGTTTCACTTGCTATTACAGTCTTAGGATATATGGCTCCAATGTCATTCTCTCTGGTATTCAAACAGAGTGGAGTGGATTTTCTTCTAAATCTTGGTCTTGTGGTTGGCTTCTCGTTATTCTCTCATTACTTCATCCAGAGAGTTCTACTGCCAGCTGGCTTGCTGGACTCTACCTATCACTTGCTGCCAAGTTCTCTAAATTCTCATTCCACCCACCTGGAAGCAGGCCTTCAAGATGGCAAAGTGTGGGATCATATTGGTATCTTGCCAAGAAATGATACAGCTTTCTTCCTGTCACCTGTTTTCCATGTGGCTTCCTGCACTGCCTGCTATGACCAGCCATGCTCCATTTTGGACCTGGCCTGGGTTTACCTATTTGAGTACCCTAGTGTTGACTATCTGTGGACTGTCTGTTATAGTGCTTGTTCAAGAAGATGCTTTTTGCCTTATCTGAGTGACTTGTAGTAATTGCTTAAATGATCCTTTCCTACAACTAATGACTCACTGACTTGGGTTTGAAGGAGACTTTGTGTGCATGCTGATATTAAAAAACAAAACAAAACAAAAACAACAACAACAATAACAAAAAAAAAAAAACACAAGAACAATACCAAACTTCTTAGACAACTATTCAGGGTCCTCTTAATCTAACTTCTATCTACTCAAGTGAGTCCTCTGCCACAGAATCAAAAAGTTTGGCTAATAATTTCCTAGATTTATTTCATGTGTTCTTTCATGAGCATTGTTTTCTGCTAAACTATAGTATACCCCCTCCAACTGCCCTCTACTTTCTGGAATCCTACACAACTATCATGTAATCCATTAACTCTGTTTATAAACAGCCTTGGGTACTTACTATTTGCCAAATACAATACTAGGTGGAAGTCACTCAAATAAGTATAGAATTTCTTGTTACCAAAGATTTATAGTCTGAGAAAATGAGTGAAACATGCAATCAATGAATAAATTCCTATCTTGGAAACAGACTGTCAGTCTCAAGGATTAAGGAGGTTTTCCAAATCTAGAAGATATCAGTAGAGAGGCCAATTAAAAGAGGTGGCTGCATATACTACCTAGTACCTAGAGAAGACACAGAAAGGGCTTAAAGAAGCAGAGTCTTGACCTGGATCTTTAATTAATGATAAACAAGTATATATTAAGTTTCAGGAGTAGGGCGGTCAGAAGAAAAACTGTAGATCCATGTCATATCACTACAAAAAGCAGTAAATGGAAGCAGGACAATCATTGTATAAGATGGAGAGGGAAGCACAAAACAATCACCATATCTTAGAAACAGACAATGGCCTTTCAGTCTCAAGGATTAGGGAGGTTTCCCAAATCTACCCTATGCACTCTTGTTATAATTCTCAATCCCACCACTCAAATGTAGAGGCATCACAATATTCTCATGTTTCCACTGTGTCCTTAAGCTTTTTTAAAAAATTGCCGCTGCATTTAAATTAATCATCTCTTTTCCTCCTTGATTCAACAATGTGGAAATCACCTACACTTAAAAGCATTAACAGCTAATTCACTCAACAAACATTTATTTGCTACAGGTGCAGTAGTATACCCCAGATTTCCCTTTAGGACTCACTCTTTAATAATGTTGGCAACTGATAACTTAATGTTTGGAAAGAGAACTCTAAAGGATACTGCCTTTTTCAACAGTTCCCTCTTTCCAGCAATAGTTAGTAGGATAACAAAGCAACATGTAGAACCAATCAAGATACTCCTGAAAATAGTATCACCTTCTCATGCCCAATCCCACTTTCCTAATTTTTCATGGGATTAACCCATGACTGACAAACTCCTCACTAAACTACTTTTTTGGAAATCTTGGAGTCTTGGGGTTATTTCCCACAGAATCAAGACTACATTGTTTAATGTCAATCATTCTTTCAATAAGGAAAACATTCAAGTAAATTTTGCTTATTAAGAACTATCAGATATAGAGCATATGCCAGGAGTACAGTCTAGGAAAGACGCAAAGAAGAGGAAATAGCTATGGTAGTGGCAGAGCAACCTTCATTTTGAAAGAAGATTGCCTGACACAAGAAGGCCTCCAGCTGGTTTATACCCTTCCAAGTTCTCAAGGATTAAATTCAAAATAGAGTGAATTTATTTTAGACAGTCTACTCCTTTCTTGGAACTGTTAACAACAGAACTCAAATACCTCAGCCAAAGTTGTCATCTTGTCTCTTGTACAAATAAGAGAGCTGGCTAGGTGAAGCCTCCAAGCTCTTTTTCAGATAAAACCCATGTTGATGATAAAAGTTATAAACAATTTGAAACAGGCTATTTTGGACTTCATCAAGAAAGGATTTTTTTTTTTTGGGGGGGGGGACAGAGCTCAAGAAATTTGCTTTGAGTTTTGCTCAGTACAAAGACTATTTATTAAGGACAGGCATCATCCCCCATAGGTATTATTGTTGGTTTTAGTACTATTTCAATGCAGTATTATGTGTACTGAAATTGCTAAGTTCAGATATTCAAGTGTAGCCACATACCAAAGACACAGATCTGTTACTTAAGAAGAATTATTATAGACAAGTAGCCATCAGCACTTTTATTAAAATAGATGATAATGAATGTTTCCTTGGCACAGAACTATCCTACCATGACATCAACCCAGACTTTTTTTAAATGGGTGTGGGTTTGCATCTCCTAAGAAAAAAAGGAAAATCTACATATCCCTTCAACACTAGCATTTTTTATCAAAATGATGTGTCCATTTTTCTCAGCACTTAAAATGGCACTTTGAGGGAAGGAGAACCATCTTTGTTCCGGTGCACTGCCAGGGAGAGGGCGGACTGGAGAAGCGACACAGCTTCTGGGAAAGATCCCATTTCTGGTTCCAGTCCTCCAGCACCTTTCCTGCAAGAGGAGGGGTGTCAGCCCAGGAACAGTCTCAAGGCCTGAACTGGTAGGAGGGCCATCTTTGCTCAGGTGCTCTACCAGGGAGAGGGCAGACTGGAGAAGCATCACAGCTTCTGGGAAAGATCCTGTTTCTGGTTCCAGTCATCCGGCACCTTTCCCACCTGAGGAGGAGTGTCTGCCCAGGAGCAGTCTCAAGGCCTGACCCAGAAGGAGAGCCATCTTTGCTCTGGTTCCCTTAGGCTCCAGTCTGCAATAGCAAGAGTGTGGAACACAGAAGCTACACAGCTTCCGGACATATAGAAGCAACCTAGCTTCTGGGACAGACCCTGTTTCGGCTCCAGAAATTTGGGCACCTTCCTCTCCAGAGGG
>NC_034607.1:59044109-59059521 GCF_900095145.1 Mus pahari
AAACTTTATATGACCCAGCACAGGGGAAGGCCAGGGCCAAGTAGTGGGAGTGGGTGAGTAGGGGAGCAGGGGTGGGGTGGGGCTATAGGGAACTTTCAGGATAGCATTTGAAATGTAAATAAAGAAAATTTAAAAAAAAGAAAGTATAAAAATATGGCACTTTGATGATAATTACCTTAATCTATTTTTATTTAGTATACCATGCATGCTTGAATTGTTGAAGCAATTTTGAAAGTAATTTTTATTTCTAAAAGGCTCCTATGGTATACAGATTCATTAACAAAAAAACTAAGTGGAATATGTATTCATAGACTATGCCAAAGGAAGATCTCAAGCTAGAAGAAAGAAATAAACTTGGAAAAATATATAAAAACTTCTAAGTGCTTAGATTTAGTTTATCTTTCAAATATATAACACTTATTCCTTCCTGTGTTAGCACAGAAAAAATAGACCTAAGAAATAAACCAACTAATTAACTGGATTGCTAACTCTAGGGACTGATAAGCTATGTTCTGTGGTATATCTATATCTGATGTGAGTATGTGTATTAATAACTCTAAGGAGTAGATTCCATTTCAGCCGAAATCTTGGTTGTGACATTAGTTACTTCTCTCATTACTTAGTTATTTGTTTTATTACCATGACAAAATATCCAACAGAAACAACTTCAATGAAGACTTATTTTAGAAGGTCTCAACCCATTCTGGTAGACAAACATGGGTAGGGACTCTACATGTAGCTGAGGACCATGAAGAAGAGAGCTTGGGTAGAAGCCTTGTGAATGGATCTTGTCAGCAGCTAACAAAGTTTTTCAATCAAGGGCTAAGGAAACAGCTCCGTTCATAACATGTTTTCCTAGCATGTACAAATGTCTCAGTACTAACCCTAGCAAAGCACAAACCAGAAGTACTGGTATATTCCTGTAATTTCAGTACTTGGAAATGGAAATAGAAGAATCAGAAGGATCAGTCCTGACTACATAAAGAGTTTGAGGCTGGTGTGAGCTACATGGTATTCTATCTCAAAACTTAGTAAATAAATATTGTAAAGAATTTAAATAAAACTATTTTCAAGAAGCCTACAACAATGTTCAGGTTAAGCCCAGCACCAGATCCCAGTAGTTTTTTTTTCTCTTCATATTGGCAGTTCCTCAGGGAGAAGAGCCATTCAAAGGCCTCTCAACATAGAAACGGACAGGTGAGCAAGCATTCTACATTATGTATTGGTGTTAAGTCAGGTGATAATTCCCCTTAAGCAGTAGCATGCAGAGCCCATGGTGGATCATGAACTGATCAGTAGCATAAAAGATCTTCCACATTCTACCAATGAGTGAGTAACTCACCATTATGGGAGTGGGAGCACACTTAAGATACGTGGACTGCTTACCAACTCAGCTCAAAATACAGCCAATTCCAGTAAAGATTACCTCAGTCTCCATCCAATTCCCATCCTAAGAGCCATAACAGCCCGCTGGGCCAGAGGACAGTCACAGGAGGGCCTTTCTCATGGTAACTGCATAGAATCTCAAGCAGAGAAACACATACATGTAAAGAATCCTGAATATTTCTATGAGCATGCCTAGAATAAAAATAATGTTTTCAATGTAAGAAACATCCTTACTGTCTCTCTGGTATTTTGAAAGTGCCAACATACCTCATTTCTCCCTAAGTACTTACATTTCTTTAGGAATGTCTCCATAGTGTCTGACTCCTACAGCTACTGGAGAGGAACTATTACAGGGTTATTTGTTTTATGAACATATTTAATTTAATTTGTTGAGGATATACTAGAACAAGAGAGATTTCCCTTGATACACACACACACACACACACACACACACACACACACACACACACCAGAGGACCTATAGGACTTGTGCTAATGATATGGTTCAAACCTATTAAGAAAGATCCTTAGATTTATATTCATATTGCCTGCTGTTTACATCCTTTCCCCATTCAAAATGTACAAAAAAAGCACTACATACAAACAGCATTGTATCTTTGAGTTTTGAAATCTGTGGGGTGAAATCTATGCTTTTTTTTCCCCATAGCATCATGTGAAAAAGAGATTCATTCAGAGATGATGATGATGGTCTTTATTACATAAGTATAATTACAGTTTGAAATTCCATGTCAAATGCTGATGACACAAATAAAAGCCTATTTAAAGAATGTTAGCTCATAATGTTTCATATAAAAGTAAACCTTAACATTTTTAAAACTTACCACAGGGCCTTGCCTCCAAGTAGACAAAGCAACGTGGATCAAGGCTATGATATTTTGTTTAATGTTTATATCTTGCTCCTGTAACATTTGAATATCCTTGTGTTTATTTTGATTAAAATAAATTATATATAATTGATCTTCAAGAATATCACCCAGTATATAAACATTTTGTCTTTTTCATCTTATTATACTTACAAGTGTTTCCTAAGGCCATTGCCATAGACATGTCTCTCATAAAGACTTCCACTGAAAAATGTCAGTTCTAGTGAGAAACAGCCCTGTAACCTAGAGAGGAAGATGAATGTTTTTTTCTAAAAGCATAAACATCTGTTGACTCAAAAAGAATGTGATTGTAGAATCTGAGAGAGTGGAAATTCTGGTCGGAAACTAAGGATGTCAACTACTTTAGAAGCATAGTAGGTTAATGTCTCTACTTGCCAAATTCCCTTTTAAGAAGAAATTCTATTAGTTATCAACTTCTCTGACCATCACATTGTTTAGGACATGTGTGACCTAGAGGATGTATCCAGGAACACATACTAAAAATGGCCCTCAGCAACTAAAAATGGCCCTCTTTCATTCTTTATACCAGATCCTAAGAACACTGTTTTCTTTTATCTAAAAAATTAAAAATGCATTAAAAACATTTTGCTAGATAATTTCCTGTGAAAGCACAAAAGCCAACCATGTTCTGAAGCTGAAAGCAAGTGCACAGGAAGCCACCTGGAAGGAGAAGCTAAAAACCAGCTTTTTCCAGGAAGCACCTGTCCAGCCATGCTCATTTTAAATTCCAGTCTCATTGACAGTACAAAAACCTACAAGATAAGTAACAAAAATCAAATGAAGGGGTGAATAGGAGATCTTTGCAAGCAATTCTTGAAAATCCTGGAAGATAAATAAGAATTAAATCTACCAAATAGAGAGATTGACAAGTCAGCTCCCCTCCTCAAGTCTCCCTGACTTCAAAGCACAATTTTGCTTTTTATTGAATATTTTTATTTATTTACATTGCAAATATTATCCCCTTTCCTGGTTTCCCTTCCGCAAACCCCCTATCCCATCCCACTCTCCCTACTTCTATGAGGCTGCTCCCCACCCACCCAATCCCACCTTACCTCCCTGGCATTCTTCTACACTGGGACATTGAGCCTTCACAGGACCAAGGGCCTCTCCTACCATTAATGCCAGATAAGACTATACTCTACTATATATGTGGCTGGAGCCATGTGTCCCTCCATGTGTACTCTTTGGTTGCAAAGTCCACACTTCAGTTCTTAGAAGGGGAAACAAAAGTTTGCTCTTATAATCTATGTTTCAACTTCAATTTCTCAGAGTTAAGTTGCTAACAAAGACTACAAAGTTATACCAAATGGCATCATGATCAGATGACTAATAGAAATATTTAGCAGCTGAATGTATCAAATCCAAATCTCAAAGAATTATCTCAGGTTAAGTTTCATAACAGAAAACTGTGAATGGTGTAAGTATGATCAGTGACAGGCAACAAAATCAACATACCTACAAGTACATTAAGACATTCAAACAGTCAAGAAAAAGAATAGGAAATGATTTTTTTCAAATGCTTCAGTAAATATTTCATGTATTGAAATTGCTACTATTATTAAATGAAAGAAATGGAGTATGAAAATTAATATTTTTAAATAAATAAAGATAATTTTTAGAAATTATGAAATAATTATAAATGTAAAACCTACCAGATAGATCAAAAAGACAATCAAATATAGCTGAAGGAAAATTTAATGAACTTGAAGTTGATTGCATAAGACCAAGTATGAAATAGGTGAGGAGAGGGACAAGAAATCAAAATTGTGTCTAGAACTACATAGACATTGGAGAAGAGAGTAAAAATGGAGTAATAGAACAAAAACAATTGGAGTAAATACTTTTCTAATTTACATCAGGACACTACTCAGATCACAGAAATCTGTGATTTTCTTTCGCCAAGTGGTAAGTATAAAAAACATTGTCTGAGTTCCACATAATACAATTAGTTGTATTAAGTTCATTGTGCTGTCAAACAAGTGTTTCAACCACATGATTTCAAACAATTTCTTTGCATTTTGCAGGGGACAGGTGAACTTTCCAAAACTATCTTGAGAGTAAATGAATAGGTTCATTTATTTGGCATGAGACAACTAAGGACTCTGCGAACCCAAAGAGTCTTGTAAGTTACCTTTTCTACTGAATAATAATTGCATACATTCATGGAGGGCAGAAGTGACACAGTAATCAGATGGAGGTGAACGGTACATCAGCTACTTCATCTCTCATTTATTTGCACTGGGAACATTCAACATCCTCCCCTCAAGCTATTTTGAAGTACACGATTGGTTTAAGATCTCTTTACTTTGTTTAAGATCTCTGAATTACTTTGTGTAATTCAGAGGCTTAACTGTATAATAAAATAGTGATTTTTCTATCTCAAGGTCAGAACTAGACTCCAGAAGAGTCATCTTTTAATTTCTACATTGTCAAATACAGAACCCCATAGGTTATCTAAATGTGAATATTTAAAGTTAAATGTATTAAAATAAAATGAAAGTAAAAATTCTATGCCTAGCCACAGACACATAGCACACAATTAACAGTCGTATGCCTATTGGATACTTGTTTATACTGCACCAGAAGTTTTTATCAAATAGCACTGTAGAAGACACACTGAGGTTCTTGGTATCACTTCTAAGTTAATTTTATCTGATTAGTAGAGACCATTATAAAGCTATTAGTGAAATCAATCTCCAATTTAGAGTCTAATGCAATAATTAAGAAATCTTATTTTGTAATTATTTAGGTTCATTATTCCTAGGCAAATCTAATAGGCTACCATGTGTGTATTTCTCAGTCCTAACACCAGGAACATTGCAGAGTGCCATATGTTTGATGGACAATTGGTAATTTGAAACATGTGTAATAGATTCCCCAAAGAATCATTTCTTAATAGAATCATATGTAAACTGTGATTTGGTCCAGACTACTTAACCAGTCTACTCAGGAAAATGACACTTGAGTGTCACATGAAATCTGTGCTGTAAAGGCAGCTTGAATAAATTATTAAAACTGTAAAAAATAATTACTTAGGCTATATTTTCCAGAATAAAAATTCTTACATATAAATTTTCTATCTTAACATCTAACCCATCCCTCAGCTCACTGTATCTAAATGTCCTGTGCTCTCAGTACCTTAGATTTATTGCTAATAATTCCCTAATCTCACTTCTTTCAGCTGCAAATCAGATGGCTACAGCTACAACTATATGTCTAGCTATGACCCTGCAAGGTTCTACTTAGTTTATGACTTGTGAGGTTAACATATTAGCTTCACAGTTCCCGTGGCTCCCATTTCCTTTAACATCTTCTGTAACACTGCTGTTTTCTCAAATTTTTATTGTGGTCTCCTTTAGAATGAAGAAGTTGCCACACATGGATTACATTATGCCTTAAAAGGACACTAGAAAGTATATTTCACTATTGAAAGAAAAATAGTGAATGGATGTGTTGTAGAATACTGTCCATTTGGGAGACTTGAGATGTCTTAGAAATTATTGCAGAGTCGTTATGGAGCAACAAAGAAAACAACAAAAACAAAATGAGGGTCTAGAGCAATGGTTCAGAAGTTAAGAGCACTTGTTGCTCTTGCAGAAGGCCCACACCCACAGCAGGTGACTTACATAAGATGGTTTATAACCTGTAACTCCAGTTCTAGGTAATTCAACACCTCCTCTGGCCTCTACAGGTTTTCGTTTCATATGTACAATAAAATACACATACAGACGTACACACATGCAAAATTTAAAAATATACTATTTTTTCATTGGAATTAGAAGTTTATAAGAAAATATTTAGAAACTGTTGATCCCAACTTTATAGTTCAATGGATGAAGAAAGGAAATCTACACAATACAGCAGTATCATGTAGTGATTTAGGCATAGACTCTTGCTAAAAGGCAATCAAGTGCTATTTCTGCTATCTACATGCTAAGTCAGGTCTCAGTTTCCTGCACTTTTATAAAAGATTTTATAATATCAACAATAATCACCTTAGACTAGTGGTTCAAAACCTGTGGGTTACAATCCCTTTGGTTGTCAATTGACCCTTTCACAGGAGTTGTCTAAGACCATCTAAAAACACAGATATTTATATTATGATTCATAACAGCCAAAAAATTATAGTTATGAAGTAGCAACAAAAATAATTTTATGGTTGGGGTCATCACAACATGAGGAACTGTTTTCAAGGGTCACAGAATTAGGACTGCCTTAGACATTTACAAGGACAAGATGGATGACATGTTATATGTTAACACAGTACTTAATTCATAGAAGCAATAAAGATGATGGCAGTAATGGTGTTACTGCTGATTAATGAACATTATGAAGAAGATGATAACATGGTCACTTAAGCCTACCATCAAGATGGTGTTAAAGATAAAACTTGAGTCTTTGTTTCTGAATCCTAGCCTAATGCCTTGGTTCCTGAAGCTTCTCATTACACTAATTTAAAGCTAAGTACAATTTGTTCCCTATCTACCTCCAATAATCACAGCCATGATGATGGCCAAGACTTAAAAACAGAGCTCAGGGATGGGCTAATGTCTACCATATCATCCAAATATATCTCTTCTTTTGGCAACAGGTCTGTTATATGCTGAACAATCAACAGCTTGTTTTTAAAGATGAGCTTAGAGAGAATATGATTAAGTCTGGGGCAACCTCATGTCTCTCAAAACTTTATTGGTTGTGTCAACACTGCCCACCTGGTGTTTCTTACAAAGTTCCCACTTCCATCCCTTCCTTGATCCTGGGCAATGCAGCATACTATCCATATGTTCTTTCTCCTGCCTTCCCAAGTCATTTCACTTAAGCTAGGCAGGATGGTAGCATCTGTGCCCAAACAGAGCCACAGCAGAACAGTTCAATGTAAGAGACTGACTGTTTCCCAAATCATGAGGGCCTCTTCTCTACTTTAGTGGATCCCACTTAAATTTAAAACTGCTGGAAATTTTTCAGTGTACCTAAGTATGTATAAAAATATATCCATATAAAACCTACCTTTCAGTTAAAAAACAGAATGTGAGATTTATTCTGAGGTAAATATAAGTGGCCATGGCTTGGCAACACAAATTTATGTTGCCCCAAATACCATGTTCCAACATGGAAATTATTCCATAAATTTTTACAGTTAAAAAAAAAAACAAAGAAAGTCATAATTCAAAGCATCCTTAACATTTTCTGGTGATGGAATTTGTTAGGTATGTTGAAGCAAAGTGAGGAAAACTTAAAGATTTTCAATGCTACATGATGACATTCTTTGTTTTTAAATCAATAGAAGATACTGGTTTGCCATGCACTGGCATAGCCTCAGTACATGGCAAATATAGAAGTGAATGTTCACAGTCATCTATTGGATAGAACACAGGGCCCCCAATGGAGGAGCTAGAGATAGTACCCAAGGACCTGAAGGAGTCTGCAACCCTATAGGTGGAACAACAATATGAACTAACCAGTATCCCCAGAGCTTGTGTCTCTAGCTGCATAGGTAGCAGAAGATGGCCTATTCAGCAATCATTGGGAAGAGAGGCCCTAGGTCTTGCAAACTTTATATGCTCCAGTACAGGGAAACACCAGGGCCAAGAAGTGGGAGTGGGTGGGTAGGGGAGCAGGGCAGGTGGAGGGTATAGGGAACTTTCAGGATAGCATTTGAAATGTAAATAAAGAAAATATTTAATAATAAAAAAAGAAGATACTGGTTTTTTAATGCTTTCCAAAAATTTTACCTAAAGTTGTTTGAAAGGCTGTTATTTCAGACATAGAGGTAGACAATAAAGGGATACTAAGAGAACTCAAAATAGTCCAAGATAATTTGCCTCTGGATCTTCAACATTCCAACCCACTACCCTGAAGAAGCTCTGATTAGTTATCAGCCTTATAGAATCTTTAACATAGGTGTGGCTTTATGTGAGCTCAGCCCTCAAAAGGGTCTCTTTTATTGCAACTCTTACAACCAGTGAAGGTTTGAAGTCATTGACATAATTGAATCTACTAAAATGGAATTGTTTGTGTCTTCGGCTATACGTAGAAATTTAAATGTTGCTTGTATTTTAAGACATTCTCTTTGAAAAGCTTTATTTTACAAAAAGAAAAAAATGCTTCGTTCTCCTCCATGATTGTTCAAAAATCTGGACCTACAATGACACATGCAATATGAGAAAAGTATTCAACAAACTGATCATATGCCATATGCCTATGAATAGTGATTAGCATTGGTTACCCGCCCCAAAAACATCTGCCTCCATTTCCTGCCAGCCTATTTAGAGCCTCAGAGTCATTGTCACCTGGATCTTGATTCTATTTATCTTTATTAGAAAGTTTATTTAAATCTCACTAAAAATGTATACAGCTGTGAGCATGTTTGCCCAGAAGTTGCCAAGATGCCAAGGTACACTTTAGATTATTTCCCTGGTCAACCTCCTTCACATTAAAATGCTGCTTGTCTGAAACTCCATTATCTAAATGATGTTTAGTATCCTAGCCAGTCAAAGGTGCTTCCAATGAGGATCTCAGAAATCATCTGTAATTAGCAGTACCCCCAAAGCTCGTGTCTCTAGCTGCATAGGTAGCAAAAGATGGCATATTCAGCCATCATTGGGAAGAGAGGCCCCTTGGTCTTGCAAACTTTATATGCCCCAGTACAGGGGAATGCCAGAGCCAAGAAGTGGGAGTGGGTGAGTAGGGGAAGAGGGGCAAGGAGAGGGTATAGGGAACTTTCGAGATAACATTTGAAATGTAAATTAGAAAAAAAAAAAAGCAAGGCTGATAGCTCCTGAGGAATTACATCAGCAGTCAAACTCTAAACTCCAGATGTGCATGAGTGCCATGTTTTACATGTACCCACATGCACACATGCATGCACACACACACACACACACACACACACACACACACACACGTAAATATGCACACTACAAAGATGATCAACTCTAAAATATTTATATAGCATTTTAAATGTGTCTTCATGAAGTAAAACATTCAATTACCTCTTCCTAAAATATACCATTGAACACCTGATTAATAACCCCACTGAACATCTCATACCACCAGATCTGGAAGATGCTTTCTTCTAAGAATTAACTTCAATAGTTCTACATGAGTCTACCCAAACTTTGTGAGAAATCCCAACAAATAAAACAAGTACCCTCAAATGAGCAAATAAAAGCATTTTGCTAACTTATTTCCCAAGTAACAAACCTTTCATGAAAGGATGTAATATTAATATCATTCTGTCTAGCCTGTAGTTCCAACTCTTATTGGGGAATAAGCTAGCATTGAATGTGACTGAATTATTTCCTTATCAAGTTTAGTTTGAAAGTTCTTCTTCTTCTATTGGATGACAGCATCCATAGTACTTACTCTGGTCTGTGTAATATGAAAGAGTTCCATTTAAGTAAAGTATTTTTTTAAGTACCAGTTACATTTTCAGATTATACTAATAATTCTTCTTGGAAAGCAATAAAAGCTAATGTCTCCTGTTTTCACATTTTTATCTGATTGTTTATCTATTGTCCTACTGGCCCTACAGGCTTGCCTACAGCCTGATCTTATGGGAGAATCTTATTAATTAAGGTTCTCTCCTCTCAGGTTGACATAAAACTATCCAGTACACTATCATATTATCACTCTATCTATCTGTGTAGAGTGTGTGTGTGTGTGTGTGTGTGTGTGTGTGTGTGTGTGTGTGTGTGTGTGATGTATATAGAGCATGCAGAGAGACATTGGAAATTGGATCCATTCTTCTACCTTATGGAGGAAGATGTCTTTATCCACTGAGTCATTAAATATCTCCTTTTTTTTGAAAATGCTTAATTCTTGGTAAAGTATTCTAAGTAATACAAATTCTAGCTTACCCATAGGTGAACATGGGATTAATAGGCATGCAAATTGTATCTCCAGAGACAAGGTTTCTGCTTTGTTTTGACAGTCTTCTTGCTTTTACTGTCTGGAAGCCTGGTAATTACTTCTGATGACCTTAATGTTTGGTATTGTAATGGCATTGTAACAGATTTAGCCATAAACAATATAGTTGGGAAAAATCCTTTCCCTACAGACCAGTTTTCTAGGTCTTGCTGTATAAAGCCAAGAAGAAAATAACATGTCAAATTTATATGCAGACATAATCAAATAAGACTGAATGGCATCCCCTGGGACTATACTCAATTTATAAATACCTGAAATATTTCCATTATATCTGGATTGGTTATTTAATTTATAGTAAATATGTAAACCACAGGCTCTAAAGAATTCTTAACAAAACATAGATATTTGTGTTTATTTTATTTCAATTATCATTTAAATGATACCAACATGTTTTGAATATATAATTCTTAGGAATACACAGTATAACAGGATGACAAAGCAGATAATGTTTACCTCATTTCATTAACTTAATAGATGTGTTTATTATATTAACAAAACTAAAATGTATCCATAACATATGCTAAAATGGACATACAATTTTAGGGACAATTAAATTCATTTCACAATTCATATAGGACTAGCTACATAATTTAAAGTACTTGAAGATAAAAGAAAGATAAAATTTCAAGTTTCTCTTTTCTATCTTAGTAACATTGAGTTCATTCAGGAATAAGACAGTTAAATTCTTCACTGACTAAAGCAGCTTCAGTTTTTCTGAAATTTTAAGGGAAATCTAACAAAAAAAGTAGTTATTTTGTTGATGATAAAATCATCCTTAAAACTGAATAAAGAAAAATAAACAAGATACAAAAGATACAGTAAACACAGGTTGGTCTCCAGTTCTCTTTTCTTCATTGAAACAAAAGTCCCTGTACCTTTGAAGCCATCCCCTTTATGCAAAACCTCAAGTGCCTCAAAAGAAGTCTACTTTCAGCTTTTCGGGTAGACATGATTATAAGAAAACTTTGAACTTCCTGCTCACTACTTCTTCTGGAAAAGGTAATATATTTATATTTAGTGATATTTTCAGGCTCTTTTATGAGCATCATTTTGGAAAATTCTTTGACTTCTACTGGAAGTTATCTAAAACAACCTCTCCTTCCATTGCAGGGACACAACTCTGCATTTATAGAGGTAAAACCAAAACATTTAAAGTCAACATTCTGCAGTCCTAGCCAGCATAAGGAGACCATAGAACATGCAAGAAATTCCTGACAAGAATAAATGCAGATGTAGTTATGGAACTCCTAACCAATACTATATAGTCATGTATCTCACTTAAGATAGCTGACACATTTTTAAAACTATTTGCTTTGTGTTTCTATTCAAAAGACTATTCTCAAATATTAAGATTTAAGGCAATGCCAACTTTCCCACAGTTAGCAAATTATGCACTATTTAAAGTCAATGTTTTTGTTGGAATACCGTTTTCAAAGAGTACCAATTTAAATGGACTATTTACCTATTTGTAGACACATATACTGATTAAACTCTTGGTATATTATTGCTGTTGTTTATTAGCAAGAACTCACTTGCCAGATGAGTTATCACTTAGAAATAAGGGTCATTTCCTTAGTTAATTAGAAATTGGACTGAATACCTACACTGTGATGGTCAATATAGCTGCAATAATGAGCAAACTGGACAGAAATCCATGTTCTTATCAAGTTTACGTTCTAGAGGGGAAATATTTGTGAAATATAGAGAATGTCAGATGGTGATGTGTTAAGAAGCAAAATTATACAGGCATAGAAATTGAGAGTTTAAAGATGTAAAGGAAGATGTAATTTTAAAAAGTCTGAGGAAAATCTGCAGCAAGTTTGGCATAGCAAGAAAGACAGTGGTTATAGGATTGGAGTGAGCAGCATAGTTACAGGCAATAGAATCTAGAAGTGGGGCATGTAAAATATCTTAGAAGTGGAGATGGAAACCTCTCCTTCAACCCCTAGTGATGTCCAGGAATGCAACAAAGGTGGTCTATAGCATCAGGGGTTGGGAGCAGGAAAGATGTAGTGGTACATGGAATGTGAACTAATTCGAACTTAAGGATAGTTCCAGTGGAGAACAGACATGCAGATTTTTAGAACAGGTCTAATTATAGCTACACTTTGCAAATAAAATCAGCAGAAAGTGTTGATGTATGTGATGCATAAGAGAAATACATGAACCCAAGTTGGCTCATATGTAGCCCAAAAGACCTAGATGGATAGTGCTAACAATGACTGAGAAGAATGGAACAGCAAAACAGATGTTTTTAGTGTGGGGCAGTACAGTCAGAATTTAGCTTTAGTCTTACAAAATTCAGGCTATGTATTAGATATCCAATAAGCGGTCATGAGTGTTACTGAGTCAAGAATCTAGGGCCAGAGAAGCACCCAAGATGGGTACTATAAATTTAGAAACAGTCCTAGTTAAATTTTAAAATAAAAATAACCTGGAAAAGAAAAGTGAGTTATAAAAAAAATTAGAAGAGCTGAGAATATAGTTGGGTGATAGTGTGAGTGCATCAAGTATAAGAACCTGGGTTCAGTCACCAACAACAAGAATAATTAATAAACAAGAGATCTGAGAACTGAGCTTTGGTGATACAAGACAGTTATACTCACTTTGAGGCAGATTTGTGAAAAGCTGTTGTCACAGACAGGATCCCTATTTCTTAGCAGCCCAAAGAATCTGAGAGAGATAAGAAAATGAGACTCAGATGTATAAAATGATGGTCTTTACTTCTCTCAAACAAAGGGTGCATTAATGTTGTCTGTAAAATTCAATGACTCTTTAAAGAAATAGATCCATTAGCTAGAATAAATGATAAGCTAGAAAAGATGATAAAGTGATTATTTGCCTCCAGTGAAAATTACTCAAATAGAAAGGTAAACCCAGGAGCAAGATACAAAACTGCTTTCTACTTACTATGAGTCTGGTACCCTGTTCTCTGTCCCACACTGACTTAATTGTTAAGAAACTACCAAGATGGGTACAGCTGCTCCTGGCCTCCCAGCAAGAGCAAGATATAGATAGATCACAGATCTCTTTCCACATCTTCAAGTCTAATAAGGACTAACATATTTATTCCAGTGACTGTGTCACACAGAAGTTGACAGCATAATCTAGAGGAAGTGATTCATAAGTGATGTCCAGTGATGACTCTGAGCTCATTAAATATAGAATATATTTTCAAGTACTTTCTAATTGCATTTTCTGCTTCTATTATTAGCCTTCCTACAACAAAACTTCTCAAGGACATTAGCAAATTCCTCCAAGCCTTTTTTTTAGCTGCATCTCCTATGTTCCATTATCCATTGTCTGAAATTTAAACAACTACTTTCTGGGCCTATAATTCTCACCCTAGAGATATATTTTATTTTACCCCAACACACACACACACACACACACACACACACACACACACACACACACACACCACTTTTCTGAATTCCATGAGGATCCTGGCAGACTCTAATAGAATATCCCTATGTAGTTTATTAGTCAAATTAGATCCTTTGTTCATAGGGTCTCACCACAACCCCAACTAATGTCAAGGAGATATTAAGGTCTTTGCAAAGTCACCTTTATTCCAAAGGTAGACCCTCTGAGCTGATATTCAGAAAACTCAGGATTGGGTTGTGTCTTCGATACTGTTGCTATTGCTATGGTAAAATATTCTGACAAAAGCAACTTAAGAGGAAAGGGTTTATTTTAGCTTGTCGTTCAAGGGTACAGTCCATCCTAGTGGGAAAGTACTGGCAGAAAGCCATTTTGAAGCAGCTGGTCACATTGTAACCACAGTCAGAAAAGCAAAGGATGATGAATGTTTCTATTCAGCCAGCTTCCTCCCTTTGGGCTAGTCTAGGATACAATAAAATGTTGCTGCCCACATTCTGGGTGAGTCTCCATATTTAAATTATCCAGAACATTATAACCTCTTACAGGTATAGCAAGAGGTTAATCTAATCAACATAATTCCTCACAAGTTTGCCTTAGGTAAGCTTGAATCTTAGGTGGTTCTAGCTTCTATTACTAATTAATAATAATCATCATAGACTGTTAAGAGGGAATGAGACAGTGGCCAATGGTATATGATACCATGGTGGGGTGGAGGTAAAGAAAAAGAAACAAGCTGATTTAAAGGAAATTTAAAACACAGTTGCAAATATTATACAACCATCTATTTTAATTTAAAAGTTTTATTTTTATAAAACATTAAATATTAGGAAAATTGACTGGGATTGTTAATGAATTCCAGTAATAATATTTTGAACTAGCTACTCATGATAAAATATTGTGTTTTGCTAAAAAAAAAAAAAATGCCATATATAGCATTGCTCTGTGTAGTGGCTATTCCTGGTTGTCAACTCTCTCTCTCCTCCCTCCCTCCCTCCCTCAATTAGTCCCCCATTCCTTACAAGATCCAGTGCCAGATATGGAGGAAAGAATTCATCAGTGGTTTATCCTGTGGATCTTGAATACTATACTATTGTCCTGTCAGGCAAGATGTTCCCACTGGTATAATAATGGCATGGCTCTTACAGAGGTAACCAACTACTCTCTGGTTAGATTTGTGATCTTCTACATGGAAGGGGCTTCATGTCTGTACTGTAAATATGGTTAAATAAAATTGGGGATGGTCATGGGCCCTAGTGGGCAATTTATACTATAGTTTTGCTACCAAAGCATGATATGAAACAGTCTATGTTTATTCTCATAAATATGTAAAGCTATCAGCCTTGACCACAGAAGCTTCCTTTTGCAGTAAATGTCAGTGAATACAGACACTCCTTTGCTCAGGGTACTAAGAATAAGAAACTGTTGAGTGATCAGTGCTTCGATATCAGCTCACCATAATCCCAAACTTCAGGGAACTTAACAGAAGAAGGTAAGAGCTGTATGATTGATTAAAGGTCCACTGTGAAACACTCTTCTGGCATTAAAATTATGAACTCAAACTAGCTATTGCTGTCTGCACTAGGCCTGAACCTGATTGGGCTTGTCAATAGTCAGTCATATATGGAGGAAAAACTAATGGAACCTTCCCTCCCTGAGGTGTTGCTGATTTTTGTTGGATGCTGGGAAATGGGAGTGACTATCTTCAGGTGTATACTCACAGATATGTCCACCATTCATCTCCTCTCTCTCTCTCTCTCTCTCTCTCTCTCTCTCTCTCTCTCTCTCTCTCTCTCTCTCTCTCTCTCTCT
>NC_034607.1:59059541-59061126 GCF_900095145.1 Mus pahari
TCTCTCTCTCTCTCTCTCTCTCTCTCTCTCTCTCTCTCTCTCTCTTTCTCTCTCTCCCTCCCTCCCTCCCTCCCTCTGTTTTTTCGAGACAAGGTTTCTCTGTATAGCCCTGGCTGTCCTGGAACTCACTGTGTAAACCAGGCTGGCCTCGAACTCAGAAATCCACCTGCCTCTGCCTTCCAAGTGCTGGGATTAAAGGCGTACGCCACTACTGCCCAGCCCATTCTCTAATAAATAGTTTTACACCCATGCTCTAAGGACATTGTTAAACTTCATCCCAAAACAAAACAAAAAGACATAAACATGGGATCCCACTCTTAAAGATCTTGAAGGGAATGTGTTATCCTGCACCAGCAGTCAACAGGCTCAGTTAATAGGTAGTCTCTATGTTATGTGCCTACAGTCAGGTTGTCTCTAAATTCTTCAGATTCTTTCTGACTGAAGTATTACAACTGGTGTTTCTGTCAACTTCTGCTAGAGGATAAAAAGGCTGAAATGGGTGTAGCTAGACGTTAGGAGCTGCAGCAACTAGAAGGGCTACAATTTACTTATTGCTATAGTATTTTAAATATTATACCTCTGATATCAGATAAATATAAAATCAAGTTTCACCTAGGGATGACATAATACATTTCAGAATATAAATGTCTCTACTTGAACTTCTATCAGAAAATAGCAATCTTGACTTTTATAACGTAACTTAGTAGAGCTGCCTTTGAAGTGAGAATATACACAAAACCAGATTAATTGTAAATCAGGTGAATGCTGGTGATGTCAGTCCCAGAGGCAGCTTGCCATTTATCATATGTCTATTGTTCTCTCCTTAAGTGAGAAAATTCTAAATTGATGCTTATAAAAGCCATAAGTCACTCCTCCAGATCTCTGCTATTCTCATCAATCACAAATTCTAGGTCCTGTAGAATCTGACCTTTCTTCCATCCATCGATAGTGGGGTCTCTCTGATGCACTCACTGCATTTAACAAGTATATTGAAAGAACGCCACTTCATCTTATTCATGTTCAAGGCTGCTATTTGGATAGAAGGAAACTCCTCTAAGACATAAATTAAGATTTCTAAAAGATATATAGAAATATATTGTCTAATTTGCCATGTCCTTGTAAATGATGATTAAACACGATTCCTCCAATCCCTTATAACTGATAGTCCTAACCTAAAAACCATTACCACTATTGATTTTCTGTTAGACAAAGTTAATAGTGCCGTCTAATTTGTGTAATTTCAATACATGTATGGCACTTATTTCTCTGTTTTTCTGTTAGTGGTTTTTGTCAATAAAAAAATGTTTAGTAAATTAGATTACTATTATTTATGTCAATGATTAGGTTTCTCTACTAACAAGTTTATAGGTTAATATGCCAGAGATCTGCCTCTCAGATAAAAAAAACCTTTTACCCATTTAACTTAGATTTTAAACATTCATCTCTCCTCAATTATCTGAGATAATTGCAAATTAGCTATCAGACTGTATCAAGAAGTGATGAAAACACTTTTAAGGAGCAAAAAAGGAAAGAAAGAAAGAAAGAAAGAAAGAAAGAAAGAAAGAAAGAAAGAAAGAAAGAAAGA
>NC_034607.1:59061221-59066794 GCF_900095145.1 Mus pahari
AGAAGAAGAAGAAGAAGAAGAAGAAGAAGAAGAAGAAGAAGAAGAAGAAGAAGAAGAAGAAGAAGAAGAAGAAGAAGAAGAGAAGGAAGGAAAGAAAAAACATAAATGAACTGACTCCTTATGAATGTGAAGCTTTTCTTTTGTATTTTAAATAGTTTCCATGGTCAGAGTCAGGATTATTTGTAAGTTATTACATCATTTTTCTTTGGAAATGTGAGAACAAAAAAAGAGAGGGAGAAAGAGATGAAGGAGGGATATGATGGGTGGAAGCTGTATAAATGGAAAGAATAGAGTCTATCCAAATAGGAGGGGGATAAGGGAGAATAGCAGGGAATATCATAGTATACTGCATATGAGTAGTTAATTAAAATAATTAAATAAAAATGCTTAAATTATTAAATAAAAGTACGTTTATATCAAAGAGTTGAAGCCACATTCAGAGAGCAACTGTTGACACCTAACAAACATGACTTATGGGACAATGATGATGAAAATATTAATTTAAATTTCCATACAATGCACAGCTTACTATCATACCTGAACCTTCCTGACTATAAACAGATCTATGGCAGCTCAGTAATGGACAAGTCACCACTGGAACACAGGATGGTTCAATGAAGAGAGCTCCACTTTCTATGTCCTTTGGGAGATTCATTCTTTGACTTGATGATTCACTTTCAATTTCAGAAAAAAAAATGATTCATCATTTATAGCCCAAATGCAGTGGTCACATGACCCAAATCTCCATACTTAAAGCCAATTTAACTCCAAAGTGCAGTTTTAGGATGGAGTTTTAATGCTAAGACCACAGTATGAAAACGTTGTTCTAAAACATGGTGTATATAAAGCAGACATCCAAATCAAGGCCTTAGTTAATTGCAATGAAACATTTTCCCTATTGCAATTAAGCAGTCATTCATTGTAGGGCAAAAAGTTGCATTTTCCTGAACAATAATACCAAGCAAGCCTCTTATCATCGTGTTGATAGGCACCCTCAGTTTTGCTAAGTCTCATGACTATGGCTGCTACTACTGTTGTACCTCTTTCTCTGAGCACAGCCTATTTCCCTAACACACTCAGGGCCCTGGGCTTCAAACTTCAGGACCACAAAAAACAGACAAACAAAATCTATGTATTAAAATAATTTTCTCTTTTACTTGGCATGGTTGCTCTCACTTCCAATCCCAATTCTTAGGAGGCTGAAGTAGAAGGATCAGAAGTTGGAGACCAGCCTGTACAACATTGTGAGTTCTAAGTCAGCTTGGGCTACAGAATGAGATCATATCTCAAAACCATACAGTAAATATCAAAATAACCTATATTGTCCTTTGCCCAATAAAGAACCAAATATGTTTATCAAATTACTCCTAGTTTCCAAGCATTTATCTATATAAAACTTGCCTAACATACCCAGTCTGTCAGTTAGGAAATTCAACTATTTTTCTCAGATCCATTCTTGTACTTCTTTCAATATGAAGCAAAAACTTTCAATCCTACCACCAGCCTTTCCACATGGAAACAAGCTTCCTTCCTCTCCTGAGGAGGATCACTTATTTTCTCATCTCTTCATATCATCTTTCCTGCCTTCCTTCCTTTTCTTATTCTATATCCTCATTAAGCCATTTCCTGCAGAAGACTTAGGAAGTATGGAAGATAAACTTTATGAGCCTTGAGTTTCTAGGAATGTTATATGCTGTTAAACATTTGATTAAAACATTGGCGAAGTACTAAAGGATAGGTTAAAATAATTTTCTTTCAGATTTGGTCTTATTGGTTCCAACAAACTCTCTTGCTCTCTTCTACTAAAATTGTTTGAGATATGTTCTTTAAATAGAACTTAACATCATCCTTGACCCAAGATTTGCAAGCTGAGATGGAAAACCCATTTCAAAGAAACTTAAAGACCTCTAATCTCTCCAGTCCTGAGCTGCAATGAATTGGTTCCTATTAACAAATAACATCATCACAGAAACTTACTGTACTGGCTAGTTTTGTGTCAACGAAGGCTGGAGTTATCACAAAGAAAGGAGCTTCAGTTGGGAAAATGCCTTCACGAGATCCAGCTGCAAGGCATTTTCTTAATTAGTGATCAAGTGGGGAGTTCCCCTTGTGGGTGGTGCCATCTCTGGGCTGGTAGTCTTGGTTCTATAACAGAGCAAGCTGAGCAAGCCAGGGGAAGCAAGCCAATAAGGAACATTCCTCTATGGTCTCTGCATCAGCTCCTGCTCTCTGACCTGCTTCAGTTCCAGTCTTGACTTCCTTTAGTGATGAACAGCAATGTGGAAATGTAAGCTGAATAAACCCTTTCCTCCCCAACTTGCTTCTTGGTCATGATATTTGTGCAGGAATAGAAACCCTGACTAAGACAAGTTCCAAGGCATTCTTATAAACTATTTATGTTAATATCTCAACCTGGGAATATTTACCTAGATAACTAAATGTGCCCTAATATTTATATAAGTTGTAGATAGTGTTGTTGGTGATAATTAAGTTAATTCCCCCTTAGAATCCTGAACAGAAATAATTTTTCATATGTTCCTGGCAGAATGTTGGCAAGAGAATATCTAGGCTCCTATTTGAGTGGCACCACATATTCCAGGGCTGTGTGAATAGGATATTTTTCATTCACATAGTCTTGTTTTTAAAATTACCTTGACTAGTGTTTTGCTCAGAGGTGAAATTCAATTTCATATGAATTATAAGATTCAAATTCTAGAGAAGTCATAGTTTTCACATTTTTTTTATTTTGTACATAAATTTTGTCTATTTTAATATTTTGGGCAACTAAAGAAATAATTTGATGTTTACTAACACAAAGCTTGTCCTGACAGTATTAATTTCATCTCATATTTTCTATCAAAACCTGTAAAACCAACTTGCCTGGTATCCCTCCTGTTCCAAGAACAATTCCCTAGCCAGACGCAACCAACTTCCTTTGTTTGAAAAAAAGAAAAGGAAAGGAAAAAAGAAAAGAAAGGAAATGAATGTTTGCCCATCCAGATACGATGAAACTTCTTTTCTTTGTTAAGAAAGAAATGTGTATTAGACCAGAGATGACTAAATTTCCAATAATGACTCCCCTCCTCTTCCTTGGTTTTCTTGTCTTTTTCTGATATTTTCCAAACTAGACAAGTAGACAATCAGCAGTAGACTGAAGATGAACTTCAACCAACAAGGAACAGTGACCCTCCACACATGCCCTCTTATGTTAAGGGTCAGACAGAGGCCATTTCTACCTCTTGCATTTGTTCCTCCATTCCTGTGAATTAATTATCTTCTGATGAAAAGTAATGTTGCTTTGCTGAGATGCTTCAAGTGGAGTGGTGGTCTATTCCTTTGTGATGCCCTGAGTATGTCTAACAATAATATTATACAACATGCTCTTAGCTCATTCAATCCTCACAAAAGCGCAGTGAAAAAGATAGTTCCATTTCTTACATTTTGAAGGTTAAATATCTGAGATCCAGAGATGTTACAGTATTCAACAGAGCCCATACCTGAAGATGGATGATTAATCATCTGTGCCCAAGAAGTCTTACTCAGGAGACCATGTATACCAGACTATGTTATCTGTCAAGAGTAAAATATATCAGGCTTTTAAAGAATTCCCTTATATTGTGGGTAACACAGTAAGCATTTAAAAATTATACACAAATAGAAATTCCTACATGAAGATGTGGTAGTATTTAGGTTCCCTTCTTGCTCAACTGGGCCCATTCTAAATGCTTGATTTCTTCATCAGCTTGTCATGAAGTTCTGATCCCTCAATGAGTGTTGAGTTGATGTTACTGCAAATGTTACAGGTGTAAATTCCAACTACAATAAGTCTTTGAGAGGAAAGCTTATAATTTATTTTATTCCATAAACTGGAATAACTATCTATATAAAAACACAACTTTCACCTCAATGAGGAATTAGAGTTTCTTCTGAAACAAGTGATTATGCCTTGGGAATACAGACTTAGGTTACCCCGAATCCCATGCTTTAACATGGTAATATTTTGGTGGAATTTTTATACTAACACAATAAAGTTATAAAATCAAGACACTTCAAACACACTAGTGAAAACATTTGGCGGGAAGGTTTTGACAAAGCAGGAGAGAGACTTATATGTCTCAGATATTATCTGACAGCAATCCTAGCCCTTTGGTTGATTGGAAACATTCCAAAGGATTTATCTAATGGTCATGAAGATGTTAACTCAGGTGCAGAGAAGGATAATAAGTGGCTATCAAGGGGAACTAAAGATGTCCTAAGATAATTTGGCTCTAGACTTGCAACATCTCAAACTTTCTAAGATTGTTAAAGTTCTAATAAGTTGATTAGCCTTCCAGAAATGGAACAGGGGTGCTGTTCTTCTTAGAAACATTTGTCAGCAAAATATTTATCTCCATTTTATGAGCATTATAAAATGAAGATAAACACTCAAAATGAGAAACTTAAAAGTTTTTGGTATCACTTTAGATAACAATAGTTGGTGAAGACTAATATTTTTGTTTTAAAACTTCCTTTCTCATTTTCCTGGATTTTTATTTTGAATAACAAAAATTTAAACTTAGCAGAGCTATTACTTTAAAGTAGTAGGTTTTTTTTTAATCTTCATGCCTACTGTTCATATTTACTCACTCAATATATTGAATCATTTATTCTTGTCTGCATTGGGTTAGCTTTTCCTGGAGAAACATGAATCTACCATAGATGGGGCACTGGTGACACATGAAAGCAATGATTCACCCAAGTTCAGTTTGGTGAACTTTTAAGTTTATTGGGGTTACTCATACAGCATAGGTGAAAAGTTACTTACAGACACATCGATAACCCCCAGAGTTAGGTCACAGCAAATGTCCCATCTAATCGTGGATGAGTATCTCATAAAAACGTCCTACTTCAGTTCATTTTCTACTTCCTGCATACTCTATTATCTCCCAATATCCACTTGCTGTGGGATTATGGCAGAAGAGAATCATAGCTGAATCTATGGTGAAGGTCTTTTAGCAAAAGAGTGGAAACAGCTGCATGTATCATTGTATTGTCCTGCTCTGGTAGTTGCCATGGCTACCAACACACAAAAATCACTAGTGTAAATGGTGATCATGTTATAGTTGGAGGAAAAAAATCAGCAAAAATCAGCTCTATTACTAAGCTCTTCTTGTACCCTTTGCCTGAAAGAGCTGACGTTTAGTAGACATGAAAGCCAAAGCAAGCGCCCATCTTTTTATAAATGTGTTTTCTTCATTTAAAAGGCAGTAGTAAGAATGGAGAGATGATTCAGTATATAAAAGCTCTTTATACACAAGCACGGGACCTCAGGTTGGATTCCCCAGGACCCATGTAAAACTGGGAATGGCTCTCCTCATCTGTAACCTATGGCATGGCAGGGTGTAGGTTGGGAAATCCCTGGGACCATCTATCCAGAGAGCCAAAAACAACAAACTCCAGATTCATTCAAAGATTCTCTCTCAAGGGGATAAAATAGAATGTGGATGAGCGTCCAATGTACTCCTATGACCTCAAAAAACCTCTCTCTCTCTCTCTCTCTCTCTCTCTCTCTCTCTCTCTCTCTCTCTCTCTCC
>NC_034607.1:59069773-59092082 GCF_900095145.1 Mus pahari
GTGATTGGGTTACCTCACTAAGGATGATATCCTCCAGATACATCCATTTGCCCAAGAATTTCATAAATTCATTGTTTTTAATAGCTGAGTAGTACTCCAGTGTGTAAATGTACCACATTTTCTGAATCCATTCTCTTAAGTCAGTAGCTTGATTCCTGTGCCTTTGGCAGAAATTGCAAAGATATTTAGCTTTCTAAAATTTGTTATCTAACACTTTTAGCAACATATGTATAAAAATTTTTGCCTGGTATTAACCTTTGCAGCAGGATCTGGCCATGTGTCTAGAACTAAACCAGTAAAAGAAGATGGGATTTCAGTGTAAGGCTATCTGCAGGAAGACTCTTCAATGGAAGGTGCTGACACAAACACATATTGCCCTTCTAATTTCCTGATCTCAGAATATACAACAGGATGAGCTAAAAGATGGAGGTAAACAGCTAAAATGGTAGAACATAGCCTCAGCAAGAGCCCAAGTCTCTGCTGAACATGAAGATACAACATGACCCAAGAAGACAAAAAATAAAAATAAAATAAAATGCCTGTCTTATTTCAGCTTTGTGATTTGAGAGTTCTTTTCCATGCAGTGCCCACAGTCATACCACCTACCATGGTGCTTGGCCACTTCAGCAGTTTACATTAATAAGTAGCAGCAGAGGAGGAAAAATCATTATCAACACAGAGAAAGGAAGCAGACAAGAAAGCGAAAATAATGGCTGGAAGAGATATGTGAACCTGATATCCACAGCAGCCATCTTTAACCCTTTCTTCTCACAACCATCTTTTAACACTATTCTTCCCATAACTATTGCTTCCTTTAGTATCATACTTCACTTCATCCATTTATTCTTGCTGAAGAACAATTAAAAAAAAAAAAAAAGAACCCTGAGTATTCTCTTCCTACAAACTTTCTGCATGCCTATAAAACAAAATTACTAGTATTTCAAATTTGACCATCTCTTGGTAAGGTTTAATTTCTCCCTTTCAAGTGATACTGTTTCACTTCTAATTAGCTAATGACAAATTTTTTTAAAATTACAAAAATCTTATAAAGCATTAATGAAATTTCAGGAGTGAAATAGATACTAGATTAATCTAATTTTGTGATTATTTTTCAGTCACTTGTTTCATTTGTCTAGTCATTTGAGACATGAATCTTTTAAATACAATGTGACACATACTATTGTATTTCAAAGGAGAGAACAATTAACATGTTCTCTTTATTAAAACATTTTACCACTTTCCAGAGTCACCAGATTTACTAGATTTAATACAGTCCCTTGACTTGTTTTATGTTCTATTTAGCTCCTTTCTGAGCTTGATTTCCCAATAAGCACCCTTGTAGAGGTGGCTGGACCACACTGACTTGCCATCCTCCCCAGAAGTTGGACCTCTCTACACCCTTAGTGATTGACCAGCATTCATCCCCAAACTAGGGTGGTGCCTTTTCTACTTCTGTGTTCTCTGGCACCACAGCAATGATGTTAATAACTCTTAACACTGTATGCCAGACATTGCTCTGAGAACTTTACACAAACAGCTTATTAAAATCCTTAAGGATATCCTGTGCACAAAGTAAATGTTTTCAGAAGGTATAAGTCATGGCTCAGAGAATGTTAGCAATTCTCCCCAGGCCACAGTTAGTTAAGCATCAGAGTCAACGAATGAAGCTAAAGATTGAAATTAACATGCTAAAGATTTATGAGTATAAATCTGAAAGAAACTTCATTGACATCTCAGTAGATAGAATGTCTCTACACTTTACTTAATATCTGCTCTGTTGTCTCGGGTAGGTCCCTTCGATTAATCTTTGACCAACTGTTCTCACACACATTCCACAATTCACTTCACCTCATTAACTCTTAAAACCTATGTTTGAATCTCTTTATTTATATTAACCTAACTTGCATAACATGGATCTGACTTTGTAAGCAAAACCTTTAGTAGATGCCTTTAGTGTGTTACATCTAGGAAGATGAGCTTGTGAGTTAAAGATAGAGATAGAGATAGAAATAAAAATAAAGTCCCTTCACATTAGTACCAGGTCCCAATGCTTTTTATCTAGTAATCAATTCATTATTCATTATTATTCAAATATATTAATTATTAATATCTATATCTCCTCACTGAGAAATAGTATATCAAACTTCATGCTCCTGTGTAAATATAATTTGGTAGCCATTAAACACTATTACCCCATCACTCTTTCACCAGTTTGCCTGGCTCTGGGCATAGTAACCAATGATGAACCAGTCCCAGGTGCCTAGGTACTAGCTAATGCCAACAATACCCCCATTGTGCTATATCCTAAGTTCATAACTCACCAACATCAGCATGGCCATGGGGAAGAACCAACATCCACATAGCTACGGGCTGCCTACTGCTGAGGTAGACTGTGGCCCAAAACCATTGCAATGAAGTACAAGTACAGACTGAATAGATGAGACTATGTCTACAAGTGTTAACTGTTGGAGCTGTTCCAGAGGCAGAAATGAAGACAGTTGTCATGGAGATCTGACAGTGCATGGTTTCACCATTCAGCACTAAGTTCTGGGCAAAAACTGGTATATACTATCCTGATTTCTTCCTAACACATGGCATCTTGTCCACACTGTGTTCTCTGAACTTGAAGTATTTTTGGGAACTAAGTCATAGCTGGCTCCCACATAAGCAAGAAACCTGCTCTGTTTCTTGAAAGTGTACTACAGAACATGCTATAGCTCTTGATGATGACAGAAGAGTCCTTTCCTCTTGTGCCTAGAAGTCTGCCTGGTGACTGGAATGTTCTAGAACAACAGCACTGACCAGGTAATAATTGTGCTGTTCAAGATTAAGGAACAGAGTTATGGAAACAGTCTCTTGACACCAAAGCTGACACTAAGCTGAGTTGCACCTAATTCTCACCTCCAGAAAAACTGGCAGTATCAGGAAGAGGGCAGGTATCTCTCATGACTGCTGTAAGCCTCAAATGATGGGTCCAAACTTTAATGTGAGCCGGCCACACTCCTGTGTGATGTCATTTAATGTGGGATGATCCAGAAGTGCTTTCTGTGAGTTCTAGGCTGTGAACCAGACCTCGAACTTGGTTTCTGTTAAGTGTTGAGTATCACTGTGGCAAACCAAGAATTGGGCCTAGAAACAGTCTCAGGCTTGTTAGTCTATGTGCCACCATCTCCCACAGATGGATTCCCACTTATAGCTATGCTATTAGAAGTTGGAAGGGTGGTTGGTGGCCATAACCACCAGCCAGTTTCCTTAACTCACATGGTGAATACTTACCTGGTAGCAGGAGTCCTCAGGTCTTCCCTAGAACTAGGTCTCATCATCAAATATCTGATCCTGTGTGTCAAGTCTAAATCCTAGAGTTACTCCATTTTTCTCTCCCTAAAGCCATAGTCATCTCTAAAAGCCAGGCTTCTTGTAGTTGGAGGAGAGATGATGAAGTAGGTCCTTTCTGCCTTCTTAAACACACATTTATTTCTCAATACTAAAATCAGGCACTGCAGTCACTCACCTGGTTTCCTTAGCGCTCTCTCTCTCTCTCTCTCTCTCTCTCTCTCTCTCTCTCTCTCTCTCTCTCTCTCTCTCTCTCTCTCTCTCTCACACACACACACACACACACACACACACACACACATGTGTGTGTGAAGTTTGGTGCACAAATAGCTGTTCAGCTTGATAGATCCTATAGGATTGTCACAGGAGAAGATCTGTGAGCTGCCATCTTCCTCTTCTGTCAACAAATTCTAAATACCAAATAAGAGGTAGTGTCTTTGTGCCCTTGGACATAAACTGAGTCATGCTCACTGGAAAATCCTATTGAACTTGGAATAGGTATTTGATCTCCTAAATACTATGCAGAAGATTTAAAATGGAAAATGCTAATTTTATTTTTAAAAGCATCTACTTCTGAGATGATCAAAATATTTTACAGTGGTTATATTCCATTTCTCTTTCACTGAGGGTTCCCAACAGGACTTATTAGAAAAAAAAACATAGATGCAGCTCATTTTCTTATGAGTTAAAATTCCAATAAAATTATCATAAATTGAAAAAGGATCAATTGAAAACTCATTTAATACACCTAACCCATAGAACCTCAGAGCTCAGAACACACCACTAGAATCTGTTATTTTTCATCAACCAAGTGGGAGATGTCAATTTCTGCCACCTCCCAGCATCAGGTGAATGTCACACCACATGCTAAAAGGAAAAGTACACTACCCAAAAGTATGATTAACATTGACATCGTATTGGCTTTGCCCAGGTTTAGAGTTGAAAAAAAATCTTATATTAATTCTGCATAAGTCAGCAATCATCCATTAAAGTAAATTCTAAGGAAAAGAGAGAAAAGGAAGCTAAAGGAATTAAGGAAAATACAGTGAGCTTTTTATGTAATTAATGACAGAAAACTGTAACTCTGACTACCTCAAACAATGGTACAGTGGATTACAATGTGCATGTGAACACATACACTTTTCTAGAATTATAATAAACTACTAAAAATAGAAACAAAAGAAAATCCTAAAGCTTCATAGAGCTGTATCAAGTACACTAAAGACATTCATTATATATAATGGAAGATGTATAATACAATATTCCCTTATATAAAATTATAAGCTTTATTTTAGTTCAGAAATCCAGATTATAGTCAATCATTACAGAGTTGCAAGACAAGAACCTAAACCAACTCCTCACATCTTCAGAAAGAGAATAAATGCATGTATGTTGAGTACTCAGTTGGCTTTCAGGGCCCTGACACAAAGAACAGTATTACCTACTTTCAGCCTGGGTCTTCCCACATCAACCCATGCCCTATGGATATATCCACAAGCCAAAATGATATAGACAATTTCAAGTTAAGTGTCTTCTCAGGAACTCAGGTTATAGAAAGAAGATTATCAAAACTAACCATTACCATGGTTACAGTGAGATTGGAGGCAGAGACAGAATCCCCAGAAATTCAGAGGCCAGCTATACTGGCATATGCAGTAGTGAGCAAGAAGAGGCCCTGACTAAAACAAGATTGAAAGCAAGGACCTACAGCCAAGGTTGTCCTCTGAACTACATATATGCATTTATGTTCACATACATAAACACATATAAAAGCATGTGTACTGGCTAGTTTTGTGTCAACTTGACACAGGCTGGAGTTATCACAGAGAACATAATAAATACTGAGGGTTAATTTTAGTAGGCTTCCTTATGAATTCTTAAAGTGATTTCCATACTATAAAGTTGATTAGGCTTTTAATATTTATGCTAATGAGAAAAGTCATGAATTATTTACTATTGTTAATTTGTGAACTAAAAAACTCAATAAATGGCAATGTTGTCTCATAGAGTTTAAATATAACAGGTATCTATTTATGTGGATTTTGACCCCAAATGTAGTTTCATATTTTACATCAATCTAAATTATAACATTAAGAGCACTGCCCAGTTATTTGTAACTTCAAAAAGGAAAACACAACTATTAAACACACGTTGGGTAAAGCATAATTAAAGGTCAGGACTCCCCCGAAGAATTCATAATAGAAACTAACTTGTTCCCTGCTAAGTGTTTATCAGGTTCCTACAAGCTTAATTAAGAATGTGAATGACTAGAAGGGGAAAGAAATGACACAGTGGCGATGACTAAAACTGGTCAGAGGAAGATACCTAGGAATGGTTCCAACCATGCTGTGACTATACAAAGATGGTTCCACCAAGGCAAAGCCACTGAATCCTCTGAAGGTAGCATTCTAACCAAAGACAAAAGCTGGAACAACCATCATTCCACAATCTAGTTTGTTCTTTTTTGATAGACTTTTTTAAATCCTCTATTATAATATAAGCTGCTCAGTAAGACTACACATTAAATTTTCCTCAGCAAACTAAAAACTCACATAAAATGAGGAGGAAAGGATACAGTGAAGGGGCCTAGTTTCATTAGGGGAATTGAGTCTCTCATCCCTGCCTGGCTAGGTTACCAATGGGGACACTGTCCTCCCTGAATGGCCAGGTTTTCCATGGTAACACAGTCCTCTCTGGAATATAACAGGTTTGGTACATGCCACTAGCACACCGAAAGCAGAGCAGATGCTGAGAATTATCAATAATGCATATTAAACATGTGCATAGTGCTGAACATGTCTGCTGACCTTATTCTGCCTCAGTTCATCCCAGGGATGCAGGGACGGTTTAATATAAGGAAATCCATCAATGTAATCCACTACATAAACAAACTCAAAGACAAAAACCACATGATCATCTCATTAGATGCTGAGAAAGCATTTGACAAAATCCAACACCCCTTCATGATAAAAGTCTTGGAAAGATTAGGAATTCAAGGCCTCTACCTAAACATAATAAAAGCAAACCAGTAGCCAACATCAAAGTAAATGGAGAGAAACTCGAAGCAATCCCACTAAACTCAGGAACTAGACAAGGCTGTCCACTCTCTCCCTACCTATTCAATATAGTACTTGAATTCCTAGCCAGAGCAATCTGACAACAAAAGGAGATCAAGGGGATACAAATTGGTAAGGAAGAAGTCAAAATATCATTATTTGCAGATGATATGATGNTATACATAAGTGACCCTAAAAAGTCCACCAGAGAACTCCTAAACCTGATAAACCGCTTCAGTGCAGTAGCTGGATGTAAAATTAACTCAAACAAATCAGTGGCCTTCCTCTTCTCCAGTTTCCACTATAGTGACCTATTCTTCTGCCCCTTTGAATTGCAGTTCTAACTAATTTTTATTTCTCTGTTCCTATTCTGTATCTAGCATTCTTTGTTATGGGAATCATTACATAAATAAATAAATAAATAAATAAATAAATAAATAAATAAATAAATTGTAATCTTTCCCTGTTAACTCCTTCTTGACCTTCTGGTTTTCTCATCTCTGTCTGAGATGCTGGGATATAATAAACATAAGCACATACAGGCAGTAGTGCACACATACAAATGCTTACATAGATATGTGCACTAACACACAGCTCATAAAGTTTTTCAACACAATTATAGAGGTGGCTTCTAATTCAAAGAATTTTGGCCCTAGATACCAGGAAACACATATAGTACAAATAATAAAGGAGATTGTATGAATTCAGGAATGTTCTGTCTTACACAGTGATATAGCTTCATCCATTTATCTGACTAAGCAGGATATATATTCTCTATTTCTGATGACTTCTGGAAAAACCTGAAGGACTAAGCCAATCAAACTGAATATTTTGCAATAACAGTGAAGTAGCAATTTCTCACTTTATTAATATAGCATCATAATAAGTGACCTGCATCATAAGTCTTTTACCTAGATATGTATATTACAATGTCTGGCTTTTCAATACATGCTCAGAACTAGAGTTACAGATGTAAGAAACCCAGCCCCATTTTAAAATGAGTGTTAGGGATCCAAACTAATGTCCCTTTGCTTCTGGGGCTGGCAGTCCGCTCACTGAACCATCTCTCCACCCTCTGTATCTGTTTACCTTAGTATCCATTGAAAGTCTACAAGGTGAATAGTTTTATGACACAGACACATGATGTGACTTTGACAGAGGGAGGGATAGATGAAGCATGGAATACTTTTAGGGTGTGAAACTACTCTGTATGATACTGTAATAATGGTAATGGTATAAATATCATTATGCCAATATCCAAATACCTACAACACACAACACCTAGAATGAACCCATTGCTGGCTAGTGTTTTGTCAACTTGACCAAGCTAGAGTCATGTAGGAAGAAGAAAACTGAACAGAGAAAATATTCCCACCAGTGTGTCTTGTGGGGTATTTTCTGGAGTCATGATTGAGATGAAAGGGCCCAGTTCTCTGTGGATGGTGCCACCTATGAGCAAGTAGTCCTGATCTGTGTAGGAAAGCAGACTCACAAGCCAGTAAGCAGCATTCCACCATTGTGTCTGTCTCAATTCCTGTCTTGAGCTCCTGCCATGACTGCTCTAAGTGATGGACTGTACCTACAAGGTAAATAAATTCTTTCCTCCTCATTTGTTATTGGTCATGGTGTTTATCGAAGCAACAGAAACTAACTAAAACAAACCCTAATATTTGACATGAAGCTTAAATTCAGATTGACCAGTGCAGTAAATGCTTCTATCTGATAAGTATGTCAATGTGAAAATGCTGGAGTTTATAATAGGAAAACTGAAGAGCATGTCCTTTATATTATCACTTTTTCTGAGACTATATCTGCTCTGAAATACAAAATATATATTTCTTCTGCTGCTGCTTTTGCTTTCTTATTATTCTTGGTTTTGTTCATCCATTATTATACTTTTTTGAGATGGTCTCAGAGAGTTATTCTGGCTGTCCCAGGACTTACTATGCTGGCTTAACTCACAGAGACTTTTTTTTTAATTATTTATTTTATTTTATTTTGAGACAAGACTAGGCTGGCCTAGAACTCACTCTGTAGATGAAGACAGACTTGAAAACTGGACAAATGAGGGAAAGATGCCAAGAAAAGCAATGTAGTATGTAAACAGGTACATAAAGGGTTTTCCTAAAAGGATCTTTGTGTTTCTGCCTTGTGCCTTTCCATGTTCCAGATTATTCCTGATGTAAGAAAAGCTTTCCCTAACTCTTCAGTGACTGTTCCTTCTGCTCTATACTGTCATTAATTATAAGATATCTGAGAAATCTATGCTAGGAGATAACAGTAGGAAGGAGAGGAAGTAGTTGCCTCCCTGTTTCACTGTCTCCCCTGGCCACATGACACGCCCAACAATTATAAAGGTTTCATTGTGAGATAAGCAATTGACTGACTTTGCCATCATATGTTGAAGGTGAAAGAAACTGACTTTTCAACCACCCAGCCAGAAGCAAGCTGCAACTTATGCTCAGGGAACTGATCTCAACATCCTTTTGTCTCTCCATCAAATTCCCCTAGAACACTCTATATTAACCTCAACTGAACTCACCTATACCTACCTAAATCTAATACTCTAGGATGACAGCTCTGAATGTTTGCATTTCTAGATAATTGACAGTTCTAAAATTCATCATATCATCTTATCTAGACTATCTTAACTATTCCTAATCTCCCTTGAAATAAAGACACCCAGTCACTCTTAAAGAAGACCGGAATCCCAGGCCTCTCTTGTTCCTTCAGACCACTGCTTTTTTTGTTGTTCAAGTTCTGTCACTTTTGTATCCACATACCTGCTTTAATTAGCTCTTTCTTCTGTCCCAATTTCTGTCTTATCCCAATTTCTCACGTGCAGAATGCAATAACTTTCTCTTTTTCTCCAATCTCTGACTTTATTCCACGTCAGTCTTTCTAAAATAAATACATAATAAAATAAACAAATAAATAAAGCAAACTTTGTCACTTTCTTAAAATGCTTCCGTGTCTACATTACTTCTAAAATAAAATCCCCAACTTTTAAAATGTCCTGAATGATCTTGAACTTTCCTTTTATCCTCATTTGCCATCACTTCTCTTCTCTCACCTTTAAGGTACCCATTCTGAGTTTCTTGTTATTGATTATAAGATATCTTAATATGCCTCCATTCTTCAGTGTTCTCTGAAAAACATCCCTACTGACCTGGCTCTGCCAAACTGTTCTTTGGCATCCTTCATGGTTCAGATCACTTATCTATTTGTTCTATGGTACCCAACAAAGGGTAATGACCTGGTGATAGAACAGCTCCAGTATTGGTGTTTTATAACCTGTAGGAGCGTCTGAATTTCCAAGTCTATAGAAGCTATGGTTGGGTAGAAAGGAAAAGCAAAGCCAAATTTCTGTTTTGTAGATCATCAAAGGCCCATTAGCTACCCTTGCAGAGTAATTACTGGCAGTAATCCAGGAGCCATCTCTGTAAGGGCCTTCTTGCTGTTGCAGATGAGAGCCCTGAGATTCACAAAAGAGAAATCTCACTGCACCTGGGCAAGCTGTTACCTTTCCAGCACTTACACAGGTGGATGCCTTGCTGATCCTCTGGCTGAGGTCCTGAGAGAAGGTTTGTTCCAACTCTGACGGCATATGAAGCCAGGGAACAATAAACTCAGGTATCTAGAAAGATAAATCTAATCTATGAACAATCCTTACCTCAAAGTCACTGAGCTTTGATAGTCTGGATGTCCTCCTTGTGCACATACTACATTTTTCACTCTGAAGAAACCAACAGTCTTTTGTCCTCCATAGATACACAGATCTTCTAAGATGATAATGCTCATTAGAACTTGTTGCTTTGTTAAAAGACATGATTGATTCTTTTACACAATTGACATAATTGATTTTTTTTTACACTATTGATTCATTATTATGTGTAGGTGGAGTGAAAGAAAACATTTTAGATTGGGCATCTCCTCTCTATTTTGAAGCCAATAGCTAAGTGTGTTTGCTTTAAAATTGTCACTGCCATGACACACCAGCAATGTTTGTTAAATCTCATGTCTGGCTGTTGTTTTACTGTCTCCAAGTCATAGATATGGCTAAAATCTATGAACCTGTTTAATTACATAACTTCCCAGGAGACAAAGACATTTCAGTCAGTACTACCACATAATATTCTCCTCAGGTTTTTACTTTAATTAGAACTATATTTTTAATTCTTCAAATTCCATGTACTGTGCGAATTTTCTATAACTCAGCAACAAATTTAGCAAAACCTGTATTCTCTTCCTTCAGTTGTAGTAAATGGACTTGAACCTATAAGAATTTCATAAATGGAAGAAATATTTTTCAGAACTTTTATTTTTCTCAAATACCAAGGCTTCTAATTTTTGAAAGCAAATATGTACAAGAAAAGCATCAGATAGTACTCATAGCATGACCCATGCACTTCTGTAATTTAGCATTTAAAAAGAACAACAGTGGATAACATGCAGTGAATCCCCATTTATTCACATCTGTAATATTACTACCCATTATGAGACTGGTAAGCTCATGTACAATCCATAAACTCAAACTGTCAAGAATCTATCTCAGATGTGAAGAAAGTATTCAGAAACAGGCATTTCAAAATAGGGACTTACAAGGCATTAACTCATCAGGTGTTATTTTCCACTGTATTTCAGTAGCAAGAGCAGTAAAAAAAAAAAAATAGATGCAGCATTTATATGATAAGTAGGTAGATTTAACATAAGTGGGTTAACATTGTAACATAAGAAGGTAGGTGATTGCCACCACCACCACCACCCCCGCAAAAAATAAATAAAACATTCAGCTTAAATGAAACTGACTAGTGTGCCAATAAGAAGTCTATTCATGCTGCTTTTAATTAAAACTAAGACCTGAAAAACAAATATTCTTTTATGGATTTTTGGAGTATTGCACATATGTAATCATAATATTAAAGGAGTTTGGGTCTGTATTTACCAATATCTTTCCACTTGCAACATGGCAATGTAGAAAATGCTTCATTAAGCTTCCCTCATCATTATCCTCTTTATAACTTTGCTGTGATTATTTTTAAAAGGAATGAAACAAAATCATTATTTTTAGTAAAAAGCTAAGTGCACTAATTTTCAAGTCTTACTGGTATCTCTTTCAGAGAATCACAAGTATCATAAATAGCGTATGATGAGAATTGGCATAGTAACACCTGCACAGCCTTACTTGGCACTGTCTCATTCAGAGATAAAGTTGATAGTATTAGATTATATAATAGCTAAAATATTATTGCTTGACTTTTGATCAATGAAATTTTAAACCCACTTATTTCTCTCAATTTGATCCATTAAAGTCAATTCAATTACAATCAGGTCAGCTCACATTTTGCTAGCTAAGTCAAACAGTAAAGGAAGATATCTATTCTGTTGATGCAAATTTTCATTTTCTTCTCATTTAAAGGGAGAAATTCTTTTAAGATGAAGTCTAGTATTTCATTCAGAGTTTGTTTTTTTTTTTTTTAAATTGGACCTAGACTTGTCAACTCTTCATATATACAACATATTTCAGTACCAGTAGATTGCTAACTAGAGACCTAAACGCCTCTTGGAGAAAAAGCTTACCTCTTCCATAAGTTATCTTATCCTTCTACTTTCTCCATGGGTCAGCTGCAGCATGTGCTCTTGGCAAATCAGAAATCAGATACACTGCTTCCAGAAAGGCCCTACCTCCTTGCTCTTCCCTATTTGAATCAACGCATTTCTTACTTCATGGCATTGGCTCCAGTTACATTTGTTCACACCTGTGTGAATACATATGTGTATACAAGTGCATATATGAGTGCCAATGCATACAATGCATAAATATGTGGGGACTGAAGGTCGATGTTAGGTATCCTCATGTATTGCTCTGTCTTTCTTGTGTATGTATGGCCTGTGAATACACATGTTTATTTGTTAGCATATGTGTACTCTAATGGGAGGAACATCTGCATATGAATGGACACATGTGCATGTAGAGGCCTGAAGTCAAGGCCTGGTGTCTTCTTCAATCACTATCCACTTTATTTACTTTGACTGAGCTTAGCTATTGGTTATTCTAGCTAGTGTGGCAAGCCAGCTTGAACATGGCATTCCCGTCTTTTCCTCTGGAAGGCTGGGATTGCAAGTTGCCATAATACCTGCTCAGCCTTTACATGAACGTCTATGAATCTGATCTCCTATACCCATGCCTGAATATCAAGTACTTCACCCACTGAGCAGATCTTCAGACATGTTCATATCAATTTATAATAAACGTACCATTGTTTGAGACTTGGATACATATGCAATTACATCTTTTACTAAGCTGACTATAGCTGAGACCTAACTACACCTCTCTTTCTCACTGGAACACCATAGACTTTCACTGAATGTGTTACATTACTGAGAGTTGTCTTTGATGAGGACTGCCTAGATTTTTGGTTGTTTTCTAATGTACTTTAGAAGTTATAAAACTTCATCCCCATTCAATCTAAGACCCTATGAAAATAGCAGTACCATGATTCTTTTGCTGTTGGAAGCTTGTATCACTAGGAGATTGTGGTGTTCTACATAGCTTAAGATTGGAAAATTCCATATTAGTGAATAATATTCAAGTTCCATCATATCACTAGGCCATGTACTTTCCTGATATACAATACCTGGAAAGAAACAAGTTCAAGAGGTGGAAAAAGGGTGTGTGGAAGATTCCTTAGCTCTAGTATCTGACTTTGGTCTTGTCTGAGTTATCTATGTTCCTGAAGCATCTTTTCTCTATTCCTTCTCCATTGGTGTCACCCATACCCAGTGCTAGTATAGACTTCAAGTTCACAATCTCATTAGAAAGCATATACATGTTGGCTAGTATATAACAAATACAATTTATATATAAACAAACTTAAAAGAAAGAACAGCCATTTTAGGTGCTAGAGGAAAATACAAGAACTAAAAGAACAATGCTCTTCTATCTTTGTTCCCTGAAAGCCTATGAAAATTAAAATCCTAAAACAGTCTTGGAGTCCTGAGGAAAATACATGAAACTGGGTAAGCAGGAAGCTGGGGGAAAATATCCTATCCACACAGCCCTGGAATATGTGGTGCTACTCATACAGGAGCCTAGATATTCTCTTGCCAACATTCTGCCAGGAACATATGAAAAATTATTTCTGTTCAGAGCTCTAAGGGGGAATTAACTTCATTATCACCAACAACACTATCTACAACTTATGTAAATATTAGGGCACATTTAGTTATCTAGGTATTCCCAGGTTGAGATATTAACATAGTTTATAAGAATGCCTTGGAGCTTGTCTTAGTCAGGGTTTCTATTCCTCACAAACATCATGACCAAGAAGCAAGTTGGGAAGGAAAGGGTTTATTCAGCTTACACTTCCATGTTGCTGTTGATCACCAAAGGAAGTCAGGACTGGAACTCAAGCAGGTCAGGAAGCAGAAGCGATGCAGAGGCCATGGAGGGATGTTCCTTACTGGCTTGCTTCTCCTGGCTTGCTCAGCTTGCTTTCTTATAGAACCCAAGACTACCAGCCCAGAGATGGCACTACCCATAATGGGCCCTCCCCTCTTGACCACTGATTGAGAAAATGCCCCACAGCTGAATCTCATTGAGGCACTTCCCCAACTGAAGCTCTGTAATAACTCCAAGTTGACAAAACTAGCCAGTACTGAGCTTTAACAGAAGAACTGATGCTGCCCAGAAGAAATAGTTTCACAGTCCAGAGTGCATAAACTTCCATAGCCAAGGAAACAATGTAGAGGATTTTGGAAAAAAAAAAAAAAAAGGCATCATACGGGAATTGGGACAAAGTTTACCAATGAAAAGCAAAATAGATACAAGACTTTCAAGAATTTTATACAACACAAAAACTTTTTAAGTTAATTTATTCATTTAATTTACATCTGGACTATAGTTTCCCCTTCCTTCCCACCTCCCAGTCTTTCCCCCCACCTCTGCATTCCACCTCACCCCCCATCCACTCCTTCTCTCTTTCTCTTCAGAAAAGGGGAGGCTTCTTTCCATGCATATCAACCAGCCTTGACATATCAAGTTGTAAAAAGACTAGTCTTGTATGTTCTCCTATTGAGGCTATATGAAGCAGCCCAGTTAGGTGAAAGGGTTCCAAAGGTAGGCAACAGACTTAGAGGCAGCCCACTGTTAGGAGTCCCACATAAATACTGAGCTACATAACTGTTACATATATTCAGAGGGCCTAGCTCAGTCCTGTTCATGCTCTCAGGTTCATAGTTCAGTCTCTTTGAGCTCCTATGAACTTATGGCTAGACAGGTCATATGCTCCAAGGGAGAACCTACTACTGTTATGCTGATAAATTGATATAGTACCTTTAATGACTTATTGTTATACCCATAGATCAATGCAATTTCAACACTCATATGAGAAGCTTCTATTTGCAGTAGATGGTACCTAACACAGATACTCACAACTGGCCAACATATATAGAGTAAGAAACTGAAGAATGCCCAGCCTTAAAGGAAACATACATACTGAACCCTCTTCTCAAGGCTCAGTGATCATTGGAGAAGGTAGAGAAATAATGTAGAAGCCAGAGATGGTAGAGGAGTACAAGAAAATAGTGTCTTCTGGACACATCAGTTTAGGTAGACCTATAAAGTTATGATAATTGCTATAGCATGCAAGCCCAAGCCAAACAAAATTCCAACATGGGGAGAAGAGTTGGGAACATAATCCCACTCCTAGTCTTGAGGCCATAGGCAATTGTTAGCATATGGGAGAGGGGTAAATCAACCACTTTCTAGTGGAAGAGCATATATTCATAAGTACTTGGGAAGCACAAGCTGGTCTTGAAAATTTGTTTTAGGCACAAAATTTGGTACAAATATAATCAAAACATGTTGTACTAAACCCTCAAAGACCTAATAAAAATTTTAATGCACTGTATGAAACTTACAAAGGAAAAATATGCCCTTCAGTACCAGAGCAAGAAAAGACATTCATGTTGGGAGATACGCATTTTCAACACACAGAGAACAAGTTTAACAGTGAGCATTGGGAGGAAGCCTCAGCTGTGTGACTGGAAATATCATAATGTATGTTTATGATTAAATCTAACTATATATTGTGGGAAAACATGGCAATACTACCTTTTAAACACAGTAAGACTTGATAAACCCATTAGTTTCTTGCATAAAGTCATACAGTAAATTGAAATTGAGCTCCAGGAAGGAATCGCTGCTGAGTTCACTTTTCCTTCCTTCTCCAGTGTTGGTAATATGTGCTCTCAAAAGACCCCAAGATCCCAAAGTGGAGAGAGGAGTGTCAACCATTTTATCTACACAATAACTACTGAAAAGGAAGACAAAGCAAAACTGAAAAGATAGGAAAACAAAGCAAAACTGAAAAGATAGCACTTGCAAGTAGAGTCTGTTCAGTTTACTTCCTGATCACAGAAACAATGTAACCAGTCAGCCTCCCACACCACCAGCAAGATTTCCCTGCAGTGATGGAATGTACCAACTGTAAGCTAGAATAAATTCTTTCCTTTCTTAAATTGTTTCTCATCACATATTTGTGAGAACAATAAGAAAAGTAACTAATCCATCTGCTTTTCACTACTTTTTAAAAAATTTTTTGTCATCTTTAAGTAAATTTCATATAACCACACAATAAGCCAGTATACAACTTATGCCAAACATTCATCCCCTTTTTTATTAGATAATTTCTTTATTTAAGTTTCAAATTTTATCCCCATTCCTAGTTTCCCCTCCAAAAAAATCCCCTATCCTCTCCTCCTCCCCCTGCTCGCCAACCCACCCACTCCTGCTTCCTGGCCCTGGCATTCCCCTATAATGGGGCATATAACCTTCTCAGGACCAAGGGCCTCTCTTCCCATTGATGGTCAACTAGGCCACCCTCTGCTACATATGCAGCTGGAGCCACAAGTCCAGGGCAGAGACTGAAGGAATGACCATCCAGAGACTGCCCCACTTGGGGACCCATTCCATAAACAACCACCAAACCCAGACACTACTGCAGATGTCAACAGAGCTTGCTTACAGGAGCCTGATATAGCTGTCTCCCAAGAGGCTCTGCGAGTGCCTGACAAATACAGAAGTGAATGCTCATAGTCATCTACTGGACTGAGCACAGGGTCCCCAATGAAGGAGCTAGAGAAAGGACCCAAGGAGCTGAAGGGGTTTGCAGCCCCATAGGAGGATCAACAATATGAACTAACCAGTACCCCCAGACCTCCCTGGGACTAAACCACCAATCAAAGAAAACACATGAAGGGACTCATGGCTCTAGCTGCTTTTTACTATTTAATAAAAGAAGGAAAGCATTCCCCTCCTCCCTGAAATGGTGGTATAATCACCCACTATATGTTTGTTTTGATCTACGCACCTAATCCATGTCTGAGAATATTTGACTTTTTCTCATTTTTCTTGGTAATGAAAACTGATATAAAGAGTGTCTTTACATGGAGTCCCTTTGTATCTGATTGTGTGTTAGTACTTATGTATTACAACCAAATGGTAGACAGAAACAACTTATCGAAGGTAAGGTTTATTTTGGTTCATGGTTTTGCATAGTGGAGTGAGGTTCACTGTAATGGGAAGATGTGGCTGTAGATCCTTTCACTGCAACTAACCAGAAAGCTGAGATAGTGACCTTGAAGCACAAAAATCAAATCTAACCTTGAAAGGCTATCTCCTGGATACCTATTTCTGCCAAGTAAGCGCTATACCCCTTAAAGCTTCCATAACCACCAAAACAGCTACCATCAGCTAGAGATCAATTGTTCAAACATATGAGCCTGTGAGAACATTTCAGCTGTAAATCATTAATATCAATGATGTTCTTCTGCAATTTACTGTAAGAAATGATTCCCAGCTAATAACAAATGTCAAATGGAATATCTTTTATCTTTATGAGATAGTCTAGGTAATTGTAGTCCCTGAGAATTATGTACCCCACAGAATTGACTGCACACATTCCAGGAAGGACCCCTAGAGGAGCTTTAGCTTAGGCATATGGACTAATAATAAGACTGAGATTCTAGGGTGTAGCTATAGTAACTGCAAGAATAAAAAGCATAAAAAGGCAGACATATACCAACAATATCAGCATTATAAGTCAATGTTTATTTTTAATAAAAGATTTCAATAAGAGAAACATGTTGTACATCTATACTTTAAATATCATGCTAATATAGTGTCAGAAAATTCAGTAGCTTTACTCAAAATTATATAAATTCCATTTTCCTTTAAAAAGAAAGAAACCTATGTGTGTAAAGGAGTAGTGTTGTGAATGAGAAATGTCCTTGTGTATTTGAACACTTGGTTCCTAGTTGATGCTGCTGTTTGAGGAGGGTATGCAACCTTAGGTAGTGTAGTCTTCACTGAGAGTGGGCTTTGAGGTTTTATAGCCTCGACCCACTTCTATCCTTTCTCTACTTCTGCTTCCTCTGTATAAATAAAAATCAATCATCCAGCTATTTGCTCCTGCCACCATGCTATCACTACTTTGTACCATACCTCATCTGCCTTGATGGGCTCTACCTTCTGGGTCTGCAAACTAAAATAAATTTGTTTGTCTTTTAAATATCTTTGGATTGTGGTATTTTATCATAGTAATAAAAGAGTAATTAATACACTGTGCATGTTTATCAGTTACATTTGTGTTTGTCTACCTCTTAACAAATATATGTTCTACCTTTCAAACATGAAAACAAGAAATAAAGATATACTCTAAGTTTTCTTCAAAATAACACAATAAAATATATGTGTTTAACTTTTAAGAAATTAGCTCTTCGGATTTTTATGTGCTTATTTTATTATTATCACTATTGGCCCATCACCAGAGCAAACTCTAGTGTTGGACAGGGCAATCTTTGAAGAACCTCTTACCTACAGCCTTGCAAGAAGTATACTATTTATTTTATTTAAAAAGTAACTTGGCAGACCCAGAACAGCCTAACAGAAAAGTTGTTGAAAAGCAGGGACAGAGAAATTTTAAGGAATTTTCATTTTCCCTGAGCCACAAGCAATTTCCAGTCAAAGCCCAAGTATGTACCTTAGTGAAGGTTTTGATATCCCCCACATACTACCACAGATCACTAGTTTTACATCTCAAAAGCACTTCACATTAGCAGTCATAAGTCAAAAGGGGTGAGCAGTCATAAACAAAAGAAACAAGGGTACAGTTATATAAAAGCTGTGGTGAGGATGTATTTGCATACTCAAAACTAACAATTTAATCTCAGAAACACCAGAGTCCAGAAAAAAAATTAGGTCACACCCTTTGATGACATTAAGCCTACTTAACTCCTAAGTACAACCTATTAGAAATTTAATCTCCAGTCCACTTTCCAAAAGTAATATGTATATTCTAAATGGACCTTGCTTTGTTGTTTACTATTTATTTGTTTGTTTGTTTGTTAGTCAGTGCCTTGTGAAAATACTCTTCAAAAGCATTCTTCTCAAGAGCTCAGTCTACCATCTAAGATCTGGTAGGGAACAGAGAAGCATTTGGCTCTGTTTTTTCCTTTGGCTCTGTTATAAAAGGATAATTTTTTTTTTCTTTTTCTGACAAAGTAATAAATTTAGAAGAACCACAATAAAAGTATCATTTTTTTATATTTTGATTGACAATTTTAGAAAAAAATATACTTCAGTTCAGAGGACTGGAGACATGGCTCAACAGTTGTAAAGGATACAGGTTTAATTACCAGCATCACATTTCAACTCACAACTGTCTCCACTTCCAGGGGATCTGACACCTCTGCTGACCTCCACAGGTATCATGCACTCACATAGTACACATGCATTCATTCAGGTAAAACAATTGTACATGTAAAATAAAAATAATTATCTTTTAAAAACAGAAAACTATGTCAAAGTAAAACATATTAAAATAATTCATTTATTCAAGTCTATTTTTCAGGCTAACATGCTGGCATGTTCTACTGCTATTGACACTCTACATGACACATCAGAAAAAATGCCTTACCCAACTGAATCTTACCACATAACGAAGCTGGGCATGCTCCTTAGAGGATGAATTTCTGAAAATGAGTCTGAATTGTTTGCAGAGTAAGTATGTATCATAATTATCTCAGCATCCTAATTATGTTGTGTATAAAAACTGTAAGCATTGTTAATTCAACTTTTCTACTCTGTGTAGAAGAACAATATGTATGTCTGAGAACAGTGAGATTAATTTCAAGTACCCCTCCAGAAACACATTAATAAGTTTTCTATAAGAAAAAAAGATTGTCTTCTAAATGTATCCCACTTCTTCTAATAGGTACTGGTAAAGACAAAGATGAACTTGAGCATATTGTTGAAATAATTACAAAGATGACTTTGATAAATTTTAAAACAGCAGCATATAAAACATTAGGTTAAAAACTAACAGATCTAGGCAGCAAGAACATTAATAGACATATTAACATGGCAAGGGAATATCATGGGACCTCAACCCTAGACAATAGACAATGAACCTCAAGCAACTAAGGAATACTACTAGTAGAAGTAGTCTTCTCCTGGAAAAAGCCTCCCACTTAGTTATTCAATAGCAAATGTCCATCCCTAAAATCATATACATACAAAGAAACAAGTAGCATGCATACTAAGCAGGTTATACTTACATATGTATAGATAGATATAGATATATATTCCCTAGGAATAATACACATGTGTGTGTGTGTGTATGTTTCATAATTCCTGTACTCGGGAGGTTAAATCAGAAGTTTAGGAAAAGTTGTCACTACATAGAAAGACCCTTTCTCTTTAAAATTAATTTTAAGGAGAGGGTAATGGTGGAGAACCATGAAGTACATGAAATACCTGAATGAAACTGTCATCCTGAAATCCATTACTTTGTAAATATGCTCAAGATGTTGGTTTTTTTAAGTATGAAGATTTTATTTCTGCCTTTCAGTTGGATTATAGAATTTTAGCAATCAGAAACATCTCACCCATCTTGAAAACAGCTTTGGCCTCCAGGCCTCACAGGAGTACAATAGTACTCTTTTAAAATCAAAATATCTGTGGTATTTATACATACTAGGAGATAAGTAAATTAACACATTACTAGAGCTATTCAAGAAGCACCATGAGATGATACTCAAAGGAGGAAACTGTGTCCTAGGAAGAAGGTAAAAAGTGTCAGGGACCAATATTTACTATAAATGACTAGTCTCTGGTCCTTATGCCAATGGTGGTGAAAGTCTTAGAGTCATGCTAACTTCTCTTCTATTTCTACTGTTTTGGCATCAAACCTTAAGCTCCTGTGTATTCCTCATGGCATGTTTTACTGTTGCTCTTGTTTGTTCTTGCCACTCCTCCCCTTCTTAGCCACATCTCTGCTGGTCTCCCTGCTAGGCTGCCTCTGAGAACCACATTTTCCAAAGCTACATGCACATCTACTTATGATACAGTCCAGTAGTGCTATGCCTCTTCCTTGTAGTCATGGTTACACAGCACCCTCTTTTTAAGTCTAAGCTTCTCAGACAGAGAAAGAAGTAATTGTTCTTTCTCACCTACTTACTCCCGAGCAGCTCTCCCTGACTTCTCACAGGGAATTTTTCTGCCATTCTTTCTAAAAGTTATAGAACACCGAATATACCATACATTTGTTCATTCTCTCACTTAGGACCACTGTTTTGAAGGAGCTACAGTTTCCTTCCTCTTGAAAAATAGTATGGTGATGGATCTAGTACATTTTCTTTCCTTTGAACATTAAACTTTATTTCTCACATAGCCTTTTATTGAGACAATAAAATTCTAATTGTATAGAACAATAAAATATCTGCAAATTACCCTGATATTTATTTAGACATGTTCTTGTGCACTCCGGGACGATTTCCTAATCATTCCTAAAAATTATTTCCTAAACTATGGCAGACAATGTGAAATAAATGAAATTCATACACATAGGACTCAGAGAATATATATTATTATTCCCTTGGGATGGCAGTAAGAGCTGTCTCCAACACTGAAACAAAATGATTTACATTTAAGATACAAGAAGAATAAATAGAATAAGGCAGCACTACGGACTCTGAATATCTCTTCTAAGTTATCTAGAATCATTGTTCTCAACATGTGGGTTGCAGCCCCTTTTGGGGGTGGAATGACATTTTCACAGGAATTACCTAAGACCATTGAAAAACAAAGATATTTACATCATTATTCATACCAGTAACAAAATTGCAGTTATGAAGTAATGACAAAAATAATTTTATGTTTGGGATTACCACAACTTGACAAACTGTATTAAAGGGTGATAGCATTGGGAAGGTTGAGAACCACTAATTTAGAACTTTATCACTCAAAATTATGGTTTCTGGAGATGGAGAAATGGCTCGGTAATTGAAAGCATATATTGCTTACAGGGAACTTCAGTTTGGTTCTTAGCACCCACACCAGGCAACTTAAGAGATGGAATGTGACTGGTGTCTCTAGCTGCATATGTAGCAGAGGATGGCCTTGTTGGCCATCAATGGGAGAAGAGGCCCTTGGTCTTGGGAAGGTTCTATGCCCCAGTATAGTGGAATGCCAGGGCCAGGGAGGAGTGGGTGGGTTGGGGAGCAGGGGGAGGAGGGAGGGGATAGGGGATTTTCAGAGAGGAAACTAGGGTGGGATAACATTTGAAATGTTAATAAAGAAAATAATTTAAAAAGAGAGAGAGAGAGGAGAGAGAGAGAGAGAGAGAGAGAGAGAGAGAGAATGTACTCAGTACTCAGTCAGTTAGGTCATTTGTGGCATGCCCTCGAAAAAGGGAATAACAGAATTATCATGAGACTTTGTGTAATTTCCAAGAGTGGGCTGTAATGGGGGGACAGTCTTGACCTCCAAGTTGCTCTTTCACTTTCTCTATTACCCTGGGTTCTCTCTCTCTCTCTCTCTCTCTCTCTCTCTCTCTCTCTCTCTCTCTCTCTCTCTC
>NC_034607.1:59092910-59120161 GCF_900095145.1 Mus pahari
GGTGGGGGGGTATAGGAAACTTTCGGGATAGCATTTGAAATGTAAATAAAGAAAATAATAATAAAAAAATTCAGGTCCTCATGCTTACATGGTAAGCATGTTACTGATTGAGCTAAGTCTCCTGCCAAATTTCTTTTCCTCTATACATTACATAAGCTCATGTATTATGCTATAGTAAAGAGAGTGGACTAAGACACTGACTTTCATGATGGATCTGAGAGAAACCTGACCTGATTCCTTCTTGAGCTTTCCCATCTGTTCTATTTTCCTGTTTTAAGGAATCATATCCCCAAGTGGTGCTACCCATTGATTGTAGCTTTGGTCAATACTCACCTTCCTACAGAGCTAAACGTATATCTGTTATTCTTTGATTCCTAAAACCTTTACTTGGAGCAATTATTATCATATATAATTTTACACTTTACTGATATGATAACTTGCTAAATATTTCTCAGACCTATAAGGGAGATTCATGTCTGTTATGTTTGTCACTGTATCTTAAATGTTGGGTACACAATATGCTCTCAATAATCCAATAAGTAAGGAATAACAGGATGCTTAAAAACCTGGCCAGGGACACTACCGGGAGACAAACTTCCTACAGTTTAAGAGCCACAAAGAATCAGAGCTGTATTATCTTGATATTGCCTATAACATATGTTAATGTGTTCTCCTCTATACACAGCAGGAAAAAAACCCACAGTTTTTAACAAGTTAAAGAACAGTGAGTTAAAGGTGTACTTTGGAGTCAATATGTTCTGATTTCCAGAGGCACTAGCTATATGCCCCTGGGAAAATCCCACAACATCTTCCAGGACCATTTTACTCATTTAAAAAATTAGAAGAAATACTATGTACTTACAGAACTGTTATACAGAAAATGGTATAATTCTGGAAAACAAAACAAAACACTACTGAGCAATGCAGAAACAGATAAGATTTCTGCAGAGCCTGGTCTCTACATCAAGAATGCTCTTATTCCTATTACCTACATGCCAGAAGTTTGTTTTATTACCTTAATGAAACAAACTCACTCTTACTCTCACATGGCTCCTAGGTCATTTTGAAGTTCCTTCTGTTCTAGAGACTATGGAACTTTCTAGAAGGTATCTCATGGGTATTCAACAAGAATAAAGAATCTTTAGTTTCTCATGTCCTCGTCTCTCTTGGATTGGGTTTCTTATTCTTGACTGTAGTGATCAAGGCATCCTCTGCCATTGGTTATCCTGGTGATCCTAATTATGTTCAAGCTGCATCTTCAGATGTGCCCTACTAAGCTTGGCTGTACTGCCATACTGAGATAGAAATCCATAGTGATTCTTGCTGCTTCCCAGTCCACCCATCACTCACTGACTTCTGACCCTCATCACCTGCCTTCTGCTCACTCTAGCCACTTTGCTCTTCCTGGGTCCTGAAGTTGCTCTCACTAGAAAGAGTAATTTTCACAGCCACATTTTAAAGCTCCATTCTCTGATAGCATTGATTAAGAACCTTTGCAGTCTGGCTGTGCCATGACTTAGAAATGTTCCATGGTTTAAAGGTCACCAGGCTGTGAAGCTATTGGAAGATGAATAAATCAAAGTAGGGCCTAATAGAAGGAAATTAAGTCACTGGAGCATTCCCTTGTAGCGCAGATTTGGACCAGAATTCTACATCCTGCAGGACCATAAGACGCAAAAGTTTTCTTTCCCCTATGTTCCGCTGTCATGGGCTTTGCTAGTAAAGGTCCAAAACAACTAAAACTGTGAGCTTAAGTAAACCTTCTTAGTTTGGCTCCTCTCAGGTATTTCATTACAGTGACAGCTGGTTAATATCAGCTCTTTTATTTTACATTAAACTTTTTTTTTCTCTTCTAAGATTCAGGCACAAAACCATATTGTTCCTAGAGCTGCTTCCCCTAAAAGCTGCCATATGCTGGGTGGCAAGACATGAACTGTTGGGATACATTGTGTGAGGGTGCACCTCTGTAAAATCACTTGTTAATTCTGTACCTACAGAGAGCTACATACTGGTATGTATGGTATTGTTATTTCTATGGCCAGTCAACTCAAATTTTGTAAATATGTGTTCATCCTCACTTGCCTAAGGCAATCTAGAATTGTATCTGATTAGTTGTAATAAAGAGCTGATGACCAATAGCTGGGCAGGAAATGGAAGGCAGCACTTCTGGGCAGAGAGAGAAATGCTGGGAGAAAAGGCAGATGTGAGAGATTCACCAACACTGAGGTGAATAGACAGACCACATCGGAGCAGAGAGTTAGAACTGACCACATGGCAGGATTAGTTGTATTAGAGTAGCTGGGAGACTGCCTTGGTTAATAGACCTAAGCTAAAAAGTATTATTAAAAAGTTTCTCCATCATTATTTATATCATTGGTGGGTCCAATGTCCCACTGTAATAAATAGTAGATACTATTTTCTGCTAGTTCTTGAAACTGCCTGAGTCCATGGTGCCACACAGGCTGGTTTCTGGTGAGGTCTCTACCCTCTACTTTTGGACAGAGCCTCCATGATGAGTCTGTGTGTGTGTGTGTGTGTGTGTGTGTGTGTGTGTGTGCGCGCGCGTGCGCGCACGCTAAGGTCTCTTCTTTATATAGACTCTGGTACATTATCAGTTAGGTTCTACTATCTCTACATGATTTAGTGATAATTATTTCCTTAAAGGCCCATTTCCAAACACTTGTATATTGGAGGTTGGGGCTTTACATGTCTACTGAAGGCACAGTTTAGTCAATAGCACGCCCAGACTAAGGAAAGCAAGTAGGTTCCCACTCCAATAAACTATTCTTAATCTAAACTCACATTTCTTCAGTTGTCTTTGTTTGGGGTGACTTAACTTCTCCTGAAATTTTTTGTTATTAATTCGATAAATAGATTGTTGATGAATTGAAAACAAGAGTCCTAATTCCCCATTTAATAAACTGGCCTCTGAAGCTTCCACTTCTATCCTCATACACACCCAGACATGCATGAATCAGCTTGATATCCTGCCTGCCCTCACTTCTGCTTTCAAGTAGCAAACCTGAGATGAACACCCAAGGTGATCATGACCTAGCATCATTTTTGTTCCTCAATATTCCCCAGAAGCTAGAGAACATGAGAGCCTTAGAAAGAATCAGATGCTGCCAGTCACTAAGGTTAGTAAATGAAATGACCAAGTACTGATTTATTTTAAAAGAGCAACTTATGCTTTGGGATGATGAGACACATTAACTGCTGGGCTCTCTGTTAATAAGAAACAGTTGTTTTTCTCAAATGACTATTTAGCTCTTAAATTAGAAATGTTCAGAGCCTAAGACAAAAAAAAAAAAAAAAAAGAGTAGCTTTCTATATGGATAAATTTGTGTCTAAGCCTGTTAACTGAAGAGGTTAGAGTCTCATGTTAATGAGAGAAATGTAGGTTTTTTTAAAGCCCTAGAGTGTAGTCAGGGTCATATACATGAGGAACTCTGCTCCCCAGCTCATTACCTTATTTTCACAAAGAGCAGTGCTAGCCAAAACTATCAGGATGACGTCTACTGAAATGCTGGTGTCCAAGCTCTGTGCTCTACAGGGAGGATATAAATACAAAAAATAAACCAAACAACCTGTCCCTAAAGTGTCTCCAGTCACATTTACCAAAATTACAGAAAAAGCAAAGTCACACCATTAATGTGGCTCATCTTCTGCATGACAACATTGTTCTGGCACTTTGCAGTATAGCAAGTATTTTCATTTAATTATCTCATTTCATCTTCAAAAAAAATCACTGTAAGGAATTGTTATTAACTCTGATTGGCATATCAAAAACAAATCAACATGAAGAAGTATAAATTATCCAAGGTCACACAGCAAGAACATAAACTCAGGTTGTCTTCCAAACCTCAAATTTATGTCACTAAATACAATATAAGGCCCAGGACAATGGCAGAGATAAAACATGAACTGTGTAAGCCTGATGAGTTTATTTAATCCCTGTAATCCCTGGGGGTGGGGGACGAGATGCAGTGGTGTGAGTGTGTGTGTGTGTGCGTGTATGTATGTAACTCTAGCACTCCTATATCAATATCAAAAAGGGAGGTCTGGGACAAGCTTACCTGGAGTACACTACAAGGTAGAAACAGGAAAGAAACTTTTTCTCCAAGGTAAGGCAGGAACACACATCAGAGGCAACTTTGACTTCTGATATACTTGCCTACTACCACACTCATAAACACATATCAAAGAATTAATTACAAAAAAGAGAAGCTCTTGTCAAATTTATGCTCACATTGGTCTTCAAAGTTTTAATTCTATCATTCAGTCTAACTACATTTTTCTTTATAATTTATAAACACTAATATGCCAATGTGAAGAATGTAGTTTTAGTAACAAAGCCTCTAGTCATTTCAAAGATGAGAACCAGACACATTACAGTGGCAATTAAGCAAAATCAAGTTTAATTACTTGGATTATACTAATTGGTCTTCCATAAAATAGTCACAAAAGTTGTTTTTAGGGTTCTGGATGATATTGTTAAGTTTCATAACCAAAATGATGCTGTGAAAATAAGGGTTTTTTTTTAAAGCCTTCATTGTGCTAGCATGCAGAATTCAGCTCCAATAATTAATGTGTAGCTTGGCTAAGTGACATATAAAGAAACTTCTACACTTTGTAAAAACCCATACATGTCAAAAGTCTGCTGAAAGTCTAATGATGAGAGATCTATATTTGCATAGTAATTCCCTTCTCATTCCACACAGCCAGGCTCTGCTTCTGAGGAGTTCACAGAGATGTGATGGAAACTAATCCACAAGCACATATAGCTTGCTGACATGAATTTTGTCAAGTGTGCCTGACTAGAGTCAGAAGAATGAAGTACAGGGGTTATCAAACTTGACCAGATTGTAGAATCCCCTGGGAAGTTTTGAAAATTTAGATGTCAGGTTCTACCCCAGAATTTTCACTTTAGCTATTAAGGGGTCTCAGAAAGGTGCCCCCATGGAACAAAATCAATGTAACTGAACAGCTCAAAAACAACCAAGTGTGATTCCACAGAAGCACAAAGTGAGAAAAGCAGAGGCTCATTTAGGGAAGAGTCAGAGCAGGGGATTTAAGATGGGAATATTTTTCTAGATTATTTACCATCTCTTTATAATTAGCAACTCTCTGACAGCAGTCTCCTTCCTGGCTCCTTTCTAACCCTGAGGAAGAAGCAGAAGTTGGATGCTGGAGGACAGACTCTAGGAGTCATAGTTGACAGAGCAGTGTTCATTGAATTCACATGAATAGGTTGGTTACTGCATCCATGAAGATGGAAGGCTACCCACTACCATGTTTACAATCTCACTCAGCTAACAACTGCAACCAACAACAGGAAATGGCTTTCAGAGACATGAAGTCAGTATTGAAGATGTAGCAAGACATTACACCACGATAAACAAACACTGGCCTTAAAATCATGTTTCCAGGTGGGAGAATTCCAGTGCTTTAAGAAATAGGAACTTTTGCCTTACAAAAGCTTTGCAGTTTTATGAGGTCCCATTTGTCAATTCTTGATTTTACAGCACAAGCCATTGGTGTTCTGTTGAGGAATTTTTTCCCTGTGCCCATATCTTCGAGGTTTTTCCCCACTTTCTCCTCTATCAATTTCAGTGTCTCTGGTTTTATGTGGAGGTCTTTGATCCACTTAGACTTGAGCTTTGTACAAGGAGATAAGAATGGATCGATTCTCATTCTTCTACATGATAGCCGCCAGTTGTGCCAGCACCATTTGTTGAAAATGCTATCTTTTTTCCACTGGATGGTTTTAGCTCCCTTGTCAAAGATCAAGTGACCATAGGTGTGTGGATTCATTTCTGGATCTTCAATTCTATTCCATTGATCTACTTGTCTGTCACTGTGCCAGTACCATGCAGTTTTTATCACAATTGCTCTGTAGTACAGTTTAAGGTCAGGCATGGTGATTCCACCAGAGGTTCTTTTATTGTTGAGAATGGTTTTTGCTATCCTAGGTTTTTTATTATTCCAGATGAATTTGCCAATCGCCCTTTCTAACTCTGTGAAGAATTGGGTTGGAATTTTGATGGGGATTGCATTGAATCTGTAGATTGCTTTTGGCAGGATGGACTGTCAACAAGACGAAAAGGCCACCAACAGATTGGGAAAGGATTTTTACCAATCCTAAATCTGATAGAGGACTTATATCCAATATATACAAAGAGCTCAAGAAACTGGACTCCAAAAACTCAAATAAACCCATTAAAAAATGGGGTACAGAGCTAAATAAAGAACTCTCAACTGAGGAATATCGAATGGTTGAGAAACACCTGAAAAAATGTTCAACATCCTTAGCCATCAGGGAAATGCAAATCAAAACAACCCTGAGATTCCATCTCACACCAGTCAGAATGGCCAAGATTAAAGATTCAGGTGACAGCAGATGCTGGCGAGGTTGTGGAGGAATAGGAACACTCCTCCATTGCTGGTGGGATTGCAAGCTTGTTCAACCACTCTGGAAATCAGTCTGGCGGTTCCTCAGAAAATTAGACATAGTACTACCGGAGGATCCTGCTATACCTCTTCTGGGCATATACCCAGAAGATCTTCCAACTGGTAATAAGGACACATGCTCCACTATGTTCATAGCAGCCTTATTTATAATAGCCAGAAGCTGGAAAGAACCCAGATGTCCCTCAATAGAGGAATGGATACAGAAACTGTGGTACATTTACACAATGGAGTACTACTCAGCCATTAAAAACAATGAATTTATGAAATTCTTGGGCAAATGGATGTATTTGGAGGATGTCATCCTTAGTGAGGTAACCCAATCACAAAAGAAGTCACTAGATATGTACTCACTGATAAGCGGATATTAGCCCAGAAACTTGGAATATCCAAGACACATTATGGAAAACAGAAGAAAACCAAGAAGGATGACCACTGGGTGGATACTTCATTCTTCCTTAGAATAAGGAACATAACTCTCATGAAAGGTTATAGGTACAGAGACAAAATTTAGAGCTAAGATGAAAGGATGGACTATCCAGAGAGTACCCCATTCGGGAGTCCATCCCATCATCAGCCACAAAACCTAGATACTAATGCTCATGCCAGCAAGATACTGCTGAAGGGACCCTGATATTGCGGCCTCTTGTGAGGCTATGCCAGTGCCTGGTCAACACCGAAATGGATGCTCACAGCCAGCTACTGGATGGAACACAGGGTCCCCAATGGAGGAACTAGAGAAAGTACCCAAGTACCTGAAGGGGGCTGCAACCCTGTAGGTGGAACAACAACAGGAAATAACCAGTACCCCCTGGGTTTGTGTTTCTAGCTGCATATGTAGCAGAAGATGACCTAATAGGCCATCAGTGGGAATAGAGGCTCCTTGGTCTTCCAAACTCTATATGACCTAGTACAAGGCAAGGCCTGGGCCAAGTAGTGGGAGTGGGTGGGTAGGGGAACAGAGGTGGGGGGAGGGGTATGGGAAACTTTCGGGATAGCATTTGAAATGTAAATAAAGAAAAAAAAAAAAAGAAATAGGAACTTTGTACCTTTGTAATAGAATAAAACAAAAGAAAAATGGAAGTCCCTATCTACATTGTGGCAATTGCTGAAAAGAATTCTCCTCTATACATCTTTTCAGGTAGTTATTTCCTTGGCAGAAGCTGCTAAGGCGATTCCAAGACACTCTGTTAGCACATCTGCTGCCAGTGGTGAGCTGTAGCAAGCAGCACATCCTAGCAGCAGAAAACTGACTTTCTTCAAAGAACTCAAATATGCCACACTTCTAAGCAAGTACTAGGACAAAAAAATTATGGATATATTTAAACAGGAATTATTTTAGAACTCAATTCATTGGCTTCCAGTTCCAGAATATGCTTAGTTGAAGTAACATGATTCTGCTCTACTTATATGATAGAAAAATGTTAGATTTTAAGAAAACAATAACAACTAGTTGGAAAGTACAAAGAGACCCATGCCTACAAAAATACAGCCTGCCTTCATCTTGGGCTTGAAAGCCATCTTATAGAAAAGACAAGCTAGGTTGATTCCTGTTTATACTTAAATCTCCATTTCTTCGGATTTCTGAGCTCGAGGCCAGCTCCGCTTGTAAGTCAAGTACCAAAGGCTCTGTACTGCCTGTTCTAAGAAACGGCAAACATGCCTTTGTTTTAAGGTGTTATTATGACAATCTTGTTATGACTGCCTTGTACGCAGGTCTTGTTTCAGGAGGCTGTTATGACCAAGTTGTTATGCTTATATTCTGCTTCTGTGATTCCCATTTGTATTCTTGCCAAATCCACCATTTTAAACTCTACTACTCCTAAGCTATAAAACCTTATCTTCCCCAATGTCCAGGGCTGATCTCTGTAACACATACCAGGGGTGATGACTGCTAGACCAGGAATATTCTACTGCACACAGCAAAAAAGCCTGTTCCAATTTAACCACTTGTTTTGGTGGTCTTTTATTCCTATCTGCTAGAATTAGCACCTAACTTCTCTTTCTCTGTCACAGCCTATAGTCCACACATCAGGGAGCCATCTGCTCGTACTCTCCTGCCACTTTCACAGCTACTGAACTTGTTAGTAGCTTCCATGTGGCTTCTGGATTATGCCAGTGATCTCCCATACTCTGTTACCTAGTCTTCTGATGTCAGCCTATAGTCAGAGCAATCCTTTAGAACATAAATCAGATCATGCTGCTACTCTCTTCCAAGTATGTAATGAACCCAAGTCCTTACACTAGATCCCAAGCTCTTCCTTTACCTTTTTGACCTTATATGAAAAACTCTATAAAGTAATTGTATTTAAAATAAGCCTATTAAAGATGGGATATAAACTATAATTTAAAACTATTAAACATATGGTGAAACTTTAAAAAGGAAGATTTACCATTTAAATTAAAGCAAAAAAATAGGAAAATAGTAGACATTACTTTAAAAGAATTACAATGATAAAATTTAGCAAGTCACTTGTAGGAAGAATTTCATGAATCTACTCCTAAATATAAATGGATAGGAGCTAACATCATAAAACTCTTAGAATAAAGCATAGGTGTAAATATTCATAGACTTAGACTACTTGGTAATAGAGCTTCAAATATGACATCAGAGTGCAAGAAACAAGTAATAAGCACAAGTACACTAGGAGAGAGACACATATGCACATACGGTGTGTTTCATCAAGGTTTAAAACATCAAAAGGCACAGCATGGAAAAATGATATGCAAACCATATACTTGTTATTGTTGTATTCTACTCAGATGATATAATACATATAGAAAACCAACCCAATTAAAATTTGGCAAAAGACTTGAATAGACATTTTTAATGAGCATGTGAAAAGATACTTAAAACAATGAATTTTGGGCAAATGCAAATCAAAACCAAATTAAGGTCCCATACTATACCCACTATATATATAATATATATATTTTATAATATATAAAACAATTGTTGAGAACTCATGGTGGGAGAGCATTCAGAAGCAAAGAACAGTCCAGAGCTGACACAAGTAAGATATGTTCAGAGGCTCACAACATATACCAGAGACAACAGAAGTGGGGGATGAGCCAACCAGCCCTGCCTCAGCGTATGATGTACAGGTAAATAAACCCACAAAACATGGTTGCAGAAGCTGTTCATGACCTGTTACAACACTCCCTACTACTCATATTGTGGACAGCTGTTAACTTTCAGGGAAACCTAAGGGTTCCTTAGAAAGTCAGTTGGATGGTATTTTGCTGGGACAAACAATTTCCTAAGTGGACACAGGTGAAAAACTAAGGCAAACTCATGAAGGAATGTTTGATTGAAGCAGACACAGGTGAAAAGATGTTCTGCTAAAGCAAGCATGTGAAAATGACACATAATAAAGGATTCTTTACTAATAATATGCATATATTGGTCTGTCTTACACTGCATAGTTCTTTGGTGGTGTGTTGCAGTTTTTGCACTTCTACCAACTCAGGATGATAGAGTAATGTCAGTTGAGACAGATGCATGAGCTAAGACAAGACATGTGCTGAGGCAAGACCTGTGGAGGACATGTGATGCTTGGAGGAAGTATAAATAGGACAACAGTGGCAGAGGCTGAACTTGACTTGCTTATAGAGCTAACTGTGCAACACTTATTGGTCTAGCATCTTGCCTGGCAGAGGCACAGACTTCTGGCATTCCTACTGGTCTCTCTTGCTAACTCATGCTGAGGCTGAGGCCTGACTGTCTCTGCTAGGTTCTGCCACTACTGTTGCCAATCTAACTTTACCAAACTGGACTAATAGTATAACAATGAAGTGCTTGTGAGAGGATTGAGCTGCCATTGCTGATTCCTATGAACTGAACTGCTGATTTCCTGACAAAACAGATAGGATTTACTCCAAAGAACCATTTCTAAACAGGTCCACTTCCCCTGTATCCTTTCATTTTTACTACCTCTGGTGGGTGATGGGGCTAAAAGGGAGATTAAAGTGTTTAACAACCATCACTAAAAGTAGGCTTTGCTAAATAAAGAATTCTCAACTGAAGAATATCGAATGGTTGAGAAACACCTGAAAAAATGTTCAACATCCTTAGCCATCAGGGAAATGCAAATCAAAACAACCCTGAGATTCCATCTCACACCAGTCAGAATGGCTAAGATTAAAAATTCAGGTGACAGCAGATGCTGGCGAGGTTGTGGAGAAATAGGAACACTCCTCCATTGCTGGTGGGATTGTAAGCTTGTACAACCACTCTGGAAATCAGTCTGGCAGTTCCTCAGAAAATTGGACATAGTACTACCGGAGGACCCAACAATACCTCTTCTGGGCATATACCCAGAAGATCTTCCAACTGGTAATAAGGACACATGCTCCACTATGTTCATAGCAGCCTTATTTATAATAGCCAGAAGCTGGAAAGAACCCAGATGTCCCTCAATAGAGGAATGGATACAGAAACTGTGGTACATTTACACAATGGAGTACTACTCAGTTATTAAAAACAATGGATTTATGAAATTCTTGGGCAAATGGATGTATCTGGAGGATATCATCCTTAGTGAGGTAAGCCAATCACAAAAGAAGTCACTAGATATGCACTCACTGATAAGCGGATATTAGCACAGAAACTTAGAATACCCAAGATACATTATGCAAAACACAAGAAAACCAAGAAGGATGACCACTGGGTGGATACTTCATTCTTCCTTAGAATAAGGAACAAAATACTCATGAAAGGATATAGGTACAGAGACAAAATTTAGAGCTAAGATGAAAGGATGGACTATCCAGAGACTACCCCATTTAGGANTCCATCCCATCATCAGCCACCACACCTAGATACTAATGCTCATGCCAACAAGATTCTGCTGAAGGGACCCTGATATTGCGGCCTCTTGTGAGGCTATGCCAGTGCCTGGCAAACACAGAAGTGGATGCTCACAGCCAGCTATTGGATGGAACACAGGGTCGCCAATGGAGGAGCTAGAGAAAGTACCCAAGGACCTTAAGGGGGCTGCAACCCTGTAGGTGGAACAACAATATGAACTAACCCCTGAGTTTGTGTCTCTAGCTGCATATGTAGCAGAAGATGGCCTAATCGGCCATCATTGGGAAGAGAGGCCCCTTGGTCTTGCAAACTTTATGTGACCCAGCACAAGGCAAGGCCTGGGCCAAGTAGTGGGAGTGGGTGGGTAGGGGAGCAGAGGTGGGGGGAGGGTATAGGGAACTTTTGGGATAGCATTTGAAATGTAAATAAAGAAAATAATAAAAACAAAGAAAAAAGAAAATAAATTTAATAAAAAAATTCATAAAAAAAAAAAAAAAAAAAAAGTAGGCTTTGAAGGCCAGGAGTGGTGGCGCACGCCTTTAATCCGGCACTCAGGAGGCCAAGGCAGGCAGATTTCTGAGCTCGAGGCCAGCCTGGTCTACAAAGTGAGTTCCAGGACAACCAGGGCTATACAAAGAAACCCTGTCTCGAAAAATAAAAAGCAAAACAAAACAAAACAAAACAAAAGTAGGCTTTGAAAAAATTAAAGTTACAATTGACTAAGGATATTTTCTATGGCCCTGAATACCAGTGGCCATTGAATAACAATGGCATTTCAACCATATCATGATTTATCATCTGGACATGATAAACAGTTACATGGAAAACAGAATGATGACTTGACAAGAAGAAAACAAAAAACAAAAACAGGAAGCCCTAATTCCTGATATATGACAAAACAGTGCAGAAATGCAAACACCCCAAAGAAAGACATGACAACATGTCTCCCCCCAAAAATGATCAGTTCCACTCTAATGACCTCAAATGAGAGTCACTCATATAAACTTCCAAAGAATAAAGAAGAATAATTATCAACAAATTAAAATAATTTGAAGACAACATGAATGTGCTCCAAAAGAACAAGCTGAATGACGTAAGGAAGACAATTCAAGATATAAAAATAGAGTTTAATAAAGAGATAGAATTGCTGAAGAAAACTGAGTAAGCCAAAAAGAAACTTAGCCCCAACAACAGATTGAATCATGTGGAGAACAGAGTATCAAAGCTTGAAGACAGATCCATAGGAGGAACAACAATATGAACTAACCAGTATCTCCAGAGCTCCCTGGGACTAAACCACCAAACAAATAAAACACATGGTGGGACTCATGGCTATAGCTGCATATGTAGCAGAGGATAGCCTACTTGGTCATCAGTGGGAGGAGAGGCCTTTGGTCCTGTGAAGGTTCTATGCCCCGGTATAGGGGACTGCCAAGGCCAGGAAGCAGGAGTGGGTGGGTTGGTGAGCAGGGTGGGGGGGGGATGGATAAGAGGGGTTTCAGAGGGGAAACCAGAAAAGGGGATAACATTTGAAATGTAAATAAAGAAAATATCTAATAAAAAAAAAGCTTGAAGACAAGATAGAAAATATGGATCATTCAGTAAAAGTTAATGATAAATGGAATTGCTTTGGGACACTATGAAAATCAAATCACTAAATTATAGGCATAGAAGGAAAATAATTTCATGCCAAAACCCTTGAAAATATTTTAAATAAAATCATAAAAGCAAAATTTCCAAATCAAGAGAGATACCAAACCAGAACATTAAATATATAGGAATGTAGAAAAAAACTACCCATGATGTCTTAATTAAAACAATAAAAGCACAGAATGAATAAAGGGTTTTTTTTTTTAAGCTGAAAGAGAGAAGTCACATGCAAAGGAAATCCAACCAAAATAATTTCTGATTATTCAATAGACACCTTTAAAATAAGAAGGGTTTAAAAGATATATTCCAATCTCTGAAAAACCACAACTACCGATCCATATTATTTTACCCAGCAAAACTATTTATCAGAATTGAAGAAGCTAAAACTTTAAATTATAAAAGCAGGCTAAATAAGATTATGGTTACTAAGCTCTAAAGATTCTAGAAGAAATATTTTAAAGAGAAGAGAAAGATAAACATCTCTAAGAAGCTACCAGGAACCTGAAAACAGACATAGTTTTTAAACAAAAGAAAACAAACAAACAAAAGACCTATAAAATCAACAAAAATCAAAGACTTGACACAATTTTTTCAGTAATAGTTCTGAAAATTCATTATCACAAACCTTTAGCAATAATTATAGTATAACAGATTGGATTGGAAAATAATATTGGCTTTTTACTGTCTCCAAATATGCCTACTATTAAAGGTAGATACTGTCTTAGGGTAAAAGCATACAAAAAGATTTTTAAGCAAATGGAACCAAAACACAACCAAGCATTGCTGTTCTAGCATCTGAAAAAAAATAGATTTCAAACTAAATCTAATCAAAACAGCTAAAAGAGATCAGTTCATACTATGTAAAAATAAAAAAATACATCAAGAGGAAATTACAATTTAAAAAATATATGTGCCAAACACAGGCTCATCTAATTCACAAAACAAAACAAAAGCAAAACAAACAAACAAACAAACAATACCAGTAGAAATAAAGACAAGACCAATCCCAATATGATAGTAGTCAGTGACATCAACACCCCACTCTCACCATTACACATATCAACAGGCCCAAAATAAACATAAAAAACACTGGAATTAAGGGGCACCATAGATCAAATACCTACAAAACATTCCATCTGAACACTATGTAATAAACATTCTTCTCAGCAACCCATGTAACATATTGCATAGTAAGACACAAAGCAAATCTTAAACATAGGAAAATAAAAATAATTATCTTGTATTCTATTCTATCATAATGGAATAAGACTGCAAACCAATAGCAAAATAAGTTACAGAAAATATATAAACATGAAAACACATTATTATATGATTGTTGAGATTTGATCTTTTGCTATGTGTTGTAATGATAAGTACTGACCCCGAAGGCATAGTTGCTCCCAGGAACAAGAGAATCTGCATGTACAGTATGGCATTGCTTGTTGATTTAAAACTATTAGTTACTTTCTCTAGTTCCTTCACTGGAGACCTATGCTCTGTCTAATAGATGGTTGTGAACATCCACTTCTGTATTTGTCAGGTACTGGCAGAACCTTTCAGGAGACAGCTATATCAGGCTCCTGTCAGCAAGCTGTTTTTGGCATCCATAATAGTGTCTGGGTTTGGTTATGGGATGGATCCCCAAGTGGGGCAGTCTCTGGATGGCCATTCCTTCAGTCTCTGCTTCACACTTTGTCTCTGTAACTCCTGCCATGGGTATTTTGTTCCCACTTCTAAGAAGTTCCAAAGTATCCACACTTTGGTCTTCCTTCTTCTTGATTTTCCCGAGTTTTGCAAATTGTATCTTGGGTATTCTAAGTTTCTGGGCTAATATCCACTTATCAGTGAGTGTATATCAAGTGATACACTCACTTTTGTGATTGGGTTACCCCACTCAGGATGATATTATCTAGTTCTATCCCTTTGTCTAAGAATTTCATAAATTCATTGTTCTTAATAGCTGAGTAGTACTCCATCGTATAAATATAACACATTTTCTGTATCCATTCCTCTGTGGAGGGGCATCTGGGTTCTTTCCAGTTTATGGGTATTATAAATAAAGCTGCTATGAAATAGTGGAGCATGTCGTTATTATATGTTGGAGTATCTTCTGGATATATGCTCAGGAATGGTATTGCTGGATCCTCTGTTAGTACTATGTCCAATTTTCTGAGGAACCACCAAACTGATTTCCAGAGTGGTTGTACCAGCTTGCAATTCCACCAGCAATGGAGGAGTTAGAGAAAGTATCCAAGGAGTTGAAGGGGTTTGCAGCCCCAAAGGAGGAACAACAATATGAGCTAACCAGTATCTGCAGAGCTCCTGGGTCTAAACCACCAACCAAAGAAAACACATGGTGGGACTCATGGCTCTAGCTGCATATGTAGCAGAGGATGGCTAATTTGGTCATCAGTGAGAGAAAATTTTTATATTCCACAACTAGAAAATCTAAAAGTAGGAAGAAAATGTTTAGATGTATATGATCTTGCAAAGTCAATCCATGAAAAACAAGTAATTTAAACAGACTTATAACTAACAACGGGGTCAAAATATTGACTAAAAATCTTCTGACTCAAAGAAGCTCATACCCAGATAGATAAGTACAGAATACTAAGAAACTTTCAAAGAAGAACTAACACCAGCACTCCTCTCATTAATCAATAATGTAGAACGGGATAGAACATTTCCAAATTCTTCTTATAAAGTCGGTTTTATCATGATTCTTAATTAGACAAACACATGATTCAAAAAAGAAAATTATAAGCCAATTTTTTCATGAACATAGGCGTAAAATTTTTCAATAAAATATTTGCAAATAAATTTCAAGAGCATATACAGAAAAATCATGCATCATGATTTAGCTGGCTTCATTCCATATAGGTAAGGATGATTCAACATATGTAAATAAAAAATGATTTCCACTACATGAAGGAAACAAATCACATGATTATTTCAATAAATATAAAAAAAGGCCTTTGACAAAATCTAACAACCCTTCATAATAAATGTCCTAGATAGCCTAAAGATGTAGACATCTTGTGTCAACGTAATAAGGTCTATATATAACAAACATACATCTAACAAACATGTTAAATATCTTAAGGTTTCTACTGTTGCAGCAAAACACAATGACCAAAAAAAAAATCAAATTGGGGAGGAGAGCATATATTTGTCCTAGATTCCATATCACTGTTCATCATTGAAGGAAGTCAGGACAAGAGCTCAAACAGGGCAGGTACCTAGAGGCAGAAGCTGATACAGAGGCCATGGATAGGTGCTGCTTACTGGCTTATTCCCCATGGCTTGTTCAATCTGCTTTCATACAGAACCCAGAACCACAAACCTAGGGATGGCCCCACCTGCAATTGACTGGGTCTTCCCTTATCAATCACTAAATAAGAAAATTTCCTACAGTCAGATCTTAAGGACACATTTTCTCAATTGAGGTCTTCCTTTCAGATAACTCTAATTTGTGTCAACATAAGACTAGCCAGCACACTAAATGAATAAAAACTCTAAGCACTGCAAAGGAGATGAGATAAAGGTTGTCCTTTCCCCCACTAGCTAAAGCAATAAGACAAGGGGGGGGGGGGAACAAGTAGGAAAGGAAAGTGTCAAAGTGTCTCTATTCTCAGATGACATGATTCTAAACATAAGGATCTACCAGACCACCCCTAGAGCTGATAAACACTTTCAGCAAAGGTTATAAAATGAACAAACAAAATCCAGTAGTCTTTGAATATACCAACAACAAACATAATGATAAGGAAATCAGGGAAACAATCTCATTCACGACAGCCCCAAAACAAAACAAAATATCTTAGAATAAACTTAACTAAAGAAGTGAAATGCCACTACAATGAATATTTCAAACTTCTAAAGAGATTGCAGATGACAGTAGAATACAGAAAGAAATCCAGTACCCAGGATGGGAAGAATTAATATTAGGAAATATCCATCCTACCAAATACAATATACAGATTTGATGAAAACCCAATCAAGGTCTCAAATCACTTCTCCACAGAAAAAGAAATTCACATGGAAGTACAAAAAACCTCAAAGAGCCAAAAGCAATTCTGAAAAACAAAACTGTTAGAACCTTGATTCTGAGTTATATTACAGAGCCATAGTAATAAAAAAAATGTGTAATAGGGAGGAAGGTTATGAAATTCTCTCCTCTGAGCATGGTGTATCTATAGCACTCCTGAACTCACAGTAGCTGCAGTTGCCTGCTTAGGACATTAATAAGACTGAGCCAGTAAACATTCAGTCACAGTCACAAGCTGCCAGGGGAAGTTAATGACAGTCTAGAACTGCTGGAGGAAAGTCTGTCTTCAGTGCCATCATAGCCACTGGAGAATTACCCATGCTACTGTTGCTATTGATAGCTTCCTAACAATGCCCACTCAAGTGGCCCTGGATAAAACAAATAGGTCACAAAGAAAAAAGACATGAAAAGCAGGGTGCAAACTTGATGGAAGGAAAGTGGGTGATACTGAAGATTGAAAGGAAATGAGAATAGAAGGATGAGTTTGATCAGAGAGTATTATTATCATGTATCCAAAAATGCCAAAGAATAATTAATTTTAAAAAAAATAAGTATTGAAAAAGACATGGAATAGTTAGAACCTTCACTAGTCAGAATGTACAACTCCAGTTGCTATGGGAAGAAGTTCATGTTTCTCATAAAGTACAATATAGAGGAGCCTGGTATATCTATCCTCTGCGATGCTCAGACAGAGCCTGACCAATACAGATTTAGATGCTCACAGACAACCACCAGACTGAGCATGGGGACCCCAATGGAAGAGTTAGGGGAAGGACTAAAGGAGCTGAACGGGATTGCAACTCCATAGGAAGAACAACAATATCAACTAACCAGACTCTCCTCCCAGAGCTCCCACGGACTAAATCACCAACCAAAGAATACACTTGGAGGGAACCATGTATCCAGCTGAATACATAGCAGAGGATTGCCTTATCTGGCATCAATGGGAGGGGAGACCCTGGTTCCTGTGGAGGTTCAATGTCCCAGTGTACTGGGATGCTAGGGTGGTGAGGCAGGAGTGGGTGAGTGGGTGGAGGAGCACCCTCATAGAGGCAGGTGGAGGGGAATGGAATAGGGGGTTTGCAGAGGGGAAACCTGGAAGGGAGCCAACATTTGGAATGTAAATAAATAAATAAAATAACTAATAGAAAAAACATACTTAAAAATTGAGGCTTTGAGGTGAAAATGTATAACAACCAAGGGAAGGGATGGGAACATAGATGTCTACTCTACCACAATGGTGTGGTGGAAACATTCTTCTGAATGGAAGGATTAAAGCTAGATCTTTAACTCATACCTGTCTAAAAATTTTCTCTAGGTATATTAAAAACACAAATATGAACCAACAAAGCTTTATGGGTTTCAGGAGACAAATTCCAGGATGTCTGTGCTTTGATAAAGCTACATTAACACCTGTCTGACCACTGACACATTATAAGTAACACATAAATTCGCATCTAAAACACAGTAATGAAAGACTACTCAATAGAAAACAGGAAAATTCCAGAAGAAGGAACACAAATACACAAAAAGAAAGTGGGAAGACTGATAGTTTCACTATCTTTTATTGAAACACAAACTAAGGGAATTTCACATGTCATATTAACAAAAATTTAACCTAAGGGCACTAAGTTTTGGTGATAAGGGCCCTGTTCTTAGTGCTGTAAGTTAGTACTTCACTGGAGAGCTAGCAATATGCTATGCCCAAATCCACAGATATGCCATTCCATTCAAATAGCCTAATAAACTTGCATATGTATAACAAGAGATGCCAGTATATTGACTGCTTCCTTGTTCAGTATTGAGAAGCTCTGAAAACTGTCTTCCATGTGCTTGTCGGTGATAGATATGGAATGGTTAGGATGAATAAAGAAAGCAGTACAGGCATTTGCAAGATATCAAAAATTGGAAATACTTTGAACAGTGCTGTTTTTATAAATACACACAGGCACATTAGTAAAGTAGCAAATGTGTGTCAGGAGAGAGAGTCTATATTTGTTTATCTCTGAAAGGTAAGGGAACCTTTATGCCTTGGGATATTTTTGAGACAGGGTCTTGCCCTATAACTCTGATTGGCCTAGGTTCATTATGGATGCCAACATGGCTTTAAACTTGGAGTGATTCTCATGCCTCTGCCTCCCCAGTACTGAGATTAGAGGCTGACAACATCAAACCTTGCTTATGCTGTGTTATGGTTCGGTAGTGTCTCCAAAGATTCATATATTGAATGCTTGGCACGCAGCTGTAGGTCCACTGAGGACTGATTGGATAGTGAAATCATTAGCATAGCTGCAGATTAATCTGCTGAAGAATTCATGACTGGAGGGCCTATTAGGGGGTGCAGCCTTCTTTGAGGAACTACTTCGCTGACTATGAGCCTATCAAGAATACATTTTGTCCCTGCCTACTTCTTCTCTCTTGCCACCTTCTAGGTGTCATAATGCTGGTGTCATAATCATGGTACCAAGCACCCATGGTTGGAAACCTTTGAAGACTGAAACCATGAGCCAAAACAAATCTATCCTTCATTTAACTTGATGTCCTCAGGTATGTTGTTGCCAAAGGCAGACTAGTAAAGGTAAGATAGCCACAAGTACCTTAGCTTATTGCTATAACATTACATTTCTTCAAAGATATAATTATCTGAAAATAATTCAGAAGTTTAATCTTAATAAATATGTGTAGCAGATGTCTTTTACAACCTTTGGTCTTTCTTTTTAAAAAACTCAATAATTTTTATATAAATGGATAAATAAATTATTCATTTATTCAATATAGATTCTGTTCTATGTGAGGCATTAAGAAAACAATAGCAAACAAGGAATGGTTTGCTCCACTATAAAATTCAGTCTTTTGAATGAGAGATGAACGATGAACGTGTAAACAAAGAAATATTTTAATGTGAGAAGATAAATATAACAGAAATACATTAAAGATGTAGTCACTATGCAAAGGAAGGCTAACCAGTTCTACCTAGGCTGTAGGAGTCCTAAAGGTCTTCAGCAAGGAAACTACAAGCAGTTTCTTTCCCAACGGAAATAATTTAATTCTAACTATGGCCTCACATCTTAGCACATTGACAGTTACAGTTATCTTAGCTGGGATCAGAAAACTGAACCATGGTATTTGCAGTCAGGCTCAGTCTCTGTGATTTTATACCTCTGTGTCTTAAAGGGACTTTCATAAATAAACCTTCACAAAAGGTTGTGACTCTTATTGTCACATACAGCAAAAGGACTTAATGTGAGAAAAGTAACTGGAGGCAGAAGTTGCTGAAAGAGGTCAGGGAAAGTCAGATTCAAGTTGATCCTTGAATTCTGTCACTCATCCCAGCTGTGTAAAGCAAGGTCAATTGCTCTGGCCTTTGAGAATCTCAGCCATCTCTATGACTATATCAGAAGGCTGTTTCCCATGCTGTGTGGACCCCCTACTTTTTTTTTAACTTATTTTATTAGATATTTTCTTCAGTTACATTTCAAATGCTATCCTGAATGTCCCCTATACCCTCACCCACCCTGCTCCCCTGCCCACCCACTCCCACTTCTTGGCCCTGGCATTCACCTGTATGGGGCATATACAATCTCCAAAATACAAGAAAATCAAGAATAAGGAAGACCCCCTACTTTCTAAAAGCTCTGTCTACATAAAGCTCTTGGACAAAGCTTTCTTTCTTTCATGATCATTTAAGGAATTCTAACTATGAGTTCAAATTTTTCTCCATATATTATAGCATGGTTTAGCAGTGTCTACAGGTAACTCTTTTTAAACAGCCATACCTCTGCCCAATAAAAAATCAGTTAATAGTTCATTGTGGTAAACTCTAATCCATAAACTGAATGTCTTAGGTTCTCAGGTAAGTAGTCTTTACATGTTCTGTGATCAATTTTACAAATAGCCATTGTGAAGTATAATCCATATTCTTTGTATGGATTGTCATTGGCATTGACTACAAAGCCAAATACCAGAAGAGGATAGTGTTACCATTTAGTTTATTATCAAGACCAGGATAGTTGCTTGTCTGTATGCCAGTGGTTTTGCTTTTATTTAATACCTAGAGAACTAAATAACATATAGTTGCAAGATCAACATAAGCATCTCAATTCAAGTGCTTTGGGAGTTAATCCCCTCGATAGAGAAACAGATTATTTCAGTCCTTGAAAAAACAATGACTCTTTATAGTGCTGAAATGACCTAAATTTAAAATCAGGGAGATGTACCCATAATGTGAGTTCTACATGGTCTACTCAAAGATCAAGATAAAGTGGTGGGGTTATTTCCAAGACTTAAAATTCATAACATTTCCTTTTAGAAAAATACTTTATGTTAAAATTTTTGGTAATTCTATGTAATGTTTCTCTGTGTCACGCAGACCGGCGCCATGTCTGCGTGGGCAGAAAACTCCTTGGGGTGGGTTCGTACTGCAGAGCTAAACTTCCTGAAATTAGAGATGAGCTACAAGAAAGAATACTATTTATTAATTACACGCGGGAGAACCCAACCCTCTCCCGCATGTCCCATTGTCTCTGCTGAGTGTGTCTCTCAGTGCTGCATCGTTGCAATGGTGCAATGCGCAATGGCTCAATGGCGCGCGGTCCGATCCTCAGCGGAGCTATGTCCAGAAGGCGGGTCCAATCGAGTAGGCGTGACGACATTGGTGGTTGGTTCGGGCGTTGACAGTGGGCGGTCTGAGGACGCTGTATCCAGGATTCCAGGGGGCAACTCTTAACGTGTCTGTAAGGGGCGCAATACAATGCTTAGAGGCTGGCGGGTGGGACCCAACAATTCTATAATTGCAAATATTGCCAAAAGTTATTAAAAGTCCAAAGCCTGGCAGCTGAGGTAATGTTTATAGGAGAATAATCACTACAAATTTATATTTGGCTGAACATGGGTTGAATATACCAGTAGTAGGGATTCATTTTATCCTGGAACATTCCACAGGAAGCTACTGTGCCCAAACTTCAGATATTCCACAGGGCTCTTCTTCAAATTTATTTTTATGGCTATGGTGGGCATTTATACCCACCCACATTGAAACTGTTCCAGACCTAAAATTCTTCTGACCATATTTTGAGGGGTTCCAACATCCATTTGTTCAAATGCTTACAATAAACTCAAACATATTTTCAGAGAAAATCTTGGCTTCTCAGGACTCATTCAGCTCATCCCCCTGTAGAGTTGAAAGAGCCTCCTACTCTAACATATGCAAATTCACAATTCTAATGGGAAAATATGCTATCTGAAAGAAAAAGCACAAGTAATAAATAGGGGAAAGTTGTGCAAAGAATACAGGCCCACACATGTCAGGGACCAGGTTGAGAAAACCCAGGCATCTTACACCCAGGGCATCCCGCAGTCCAGGTGTTTACACAGTTTGTAGCTAAGAGCCACATAGTTCTTTGTCAAGAGCCCTTCCCCCTCTACCTCTGCAAGGCCACTCCTGGGAACCAGCAAGACCTAAACAGACATCAAGGACTGAGGGTGTCTTCTCACATTCCAGAGCTTCCCAGAGCTGTCACCTTGAACTGTCAGGAGGATCCGGACCCCGAGATAGGCTCTTAGATAAGCTGCCCTATGTCCCAGGGCAGTGGTGCCAAGGACCCTAGATGAATCACTAAATGTATTAGACTTGCAAATAACTCTTCCCAATTATTTCTCTCACTGTATACCTTTGATCACCCCTCTCCAAATTGTATATAACCTGAGCATCTCCCCTTAGTAAAAGAGACTATGACACGCATGCATGGTCTACTTCTCTTTCTTTATTCCCATTTCTCTCTAGGTTTGTGATCCCCTTCAAGGACCATGGAATAAAGTGTCCCGCGGGCTGGGGCACACACACATATGAACACATACACATGCACACACACACACAAACACACACATATGAATACACACACACAAACAACTGTGAGATATCCACATGTCTGGACGATATAGTTAGCTCTCATAATTCTTCTGCTAAACTGTAGGCTTGTTCTACCAATAACCTGCATGAAATAAGATTAAGAAAACTCCCTTGTGAAATATGTGCATATTTATTTGTTGAGAGTATTGTTCATCTTATTAACAAGCCCTTTCTCAGTCCCCATCTAAAAGTGTTTTAAAGTAAATTTACTGAGGACTTAAAACCAGGAATAATTCTACATATTCTAAGTTGGAAATATTTATTGTTGTAGTATATACATATATATATTGTGTTGTGACCTTTCTTGGTGTTGGCTGCCAGAAAGAGAGAACTGACATTCGATTCTCCTTATAGCATTTGGGAAACATTAATGAGCATTTTATTTTCAAATTTCACCCCTAAGCATCTTATTATTCTGGTCTTTACTGTTCACTTCACTTGCATATTTTTTTCCCTGACTTATATGTTACTGGGATGCAACTGCCTCTGAGGAAATTTTTATGAAAAAAACAAAAACAACTTAAGGTCTGATTTTTTTTAATTGATGATTATATTTGAGGTAGTGTGTTTGGGGTGTGTGTGTGTCCATGTGGAGTTAATTCTTTCCTACCAAGTAGGTCCTAAGGATTGAATACTTGGGTCATTAGAGTCGGTAACAATCATCTTTACCTACTAAGCCATCTCTCAGGCTTCAGCTTCTTAAACTGTGAGTTCTAGTTCCAGATAGGACTGTACAACTGAATTTTTAAAACATTTGTCAACTGTAAAAGATTTCTAAAGCTTCAAATGTCCAGAATGAATTAGAATCAAACCTTCACGAATGGCAGCTGTCGGTAGCACTTGCTCACCACATAGCATCCCACAACTTCACCACAGCCTTGGCACTGTACTTCATACCACATAGCCATTATGTAATGCCAGCAAACGCTCAAATCAGGTTTGAGACCACACTTTATTTTGACCTGCAGTTGTTTTACTATACACAGATCATTTTCTCTTGTTAAAATATTTATTTTTATTACTTTTAATTATGTGTATGTGGGTGAGTGCAGGCACCTTCAGAGACTGCAGGTGCCAGATACTCCTGGAGCTAGAGTCACACACAAGTGGTTGTAAGACACCTGACATGGTACTCAGAACCAAAATCATGTAGTCTAGAATTGTAGTATGCATGCCTAATTGCTGAGCCATCTCTCTAGCTCCAAAGTATTTTAGTCGTATAGAAGTACAATTCTTTTATTGTAAAAAAATAATAAAGACATTAGTATTTTCTTGCCATCTCTGTTCAGCATGTAAATATCAAACTAGTGTGCCTTTGGATTGAATTATGTTATGATATTTGATATTTATTAATTGCTGGTTAAGGACCAGCAAGGTGACTCAGGGGTAAAATTGCTTGCTGCCAAACCTAACAACCTATGTTTTATACCTGGATCACATAGGGTGGAAATGGCCAATGACTTTCTGCAAGATGTCTTCTGACTTCCATCTGCACACTATGGCAAGAGCATGTTCCAGCGCACATACATGCAATGCACACACAAGTAAATGTTTTTTAAATATTCATAGGAATATGTCTGCCTTGCTGATTTGAATTTCATAAAAACTCATTATTAAGTAAATTTTGGCTTGGGATTAACACAGAATTTCAACAAGTCCTAAAATAGCCCTAACCTTGCCATTGACATTTTGTGTTACATATTTATGCAGAGTGGAATTTTCAGTGTGGAAATGATAATATATGCATATCAATCTACTCTGAAAAATATTAAAAAGATGCTCTATGGCTCTATATCTTATGTTAATATTTTTCAATTTAAAAATAATAAAACATATCCATCTCATTAGTAGGCAAGTTCACATTCTTCTCTCCTGAATGGTAAAAGCATTATATGTATATATCAAATCATTAAACATATTAAAATTTTAAATAATTTTCTTTATGATTTATTATTAACAAAGATTTGATTTGCATACTTGTTGAAGAAATCTATCAGATTCAGAATCACGTAAAATGCCTCAATGTAAATGGACACTTTGTGGAAAAGTTCAAGCAGCCGTAAGGTAAGCTTCTCACACATATACACATACAGACAAAAGAAAGGTAGAGAGAAACCTACAACACCTCTGAGCTACATTTTCTCATCTATAAAATGATATGAATGAGCACCATAATTTGGTCTCTCCACTTTTTTTTTCCTGTAGATAGTAGCATGCTTTGTAATATAGGTTAGCCTCAAGCTTGTAATTCACCTACCTCTGCTTCCCAAGTAGTACAATTATAGTTATATACCACTATGCTGATGTCTCCACTTCTAATTTATACAATTCTGATGTTTATTTATCAAACTGTCTTAGGCTGGTTTCTCTTAACTACATCCTTTCTTCTTAATTCATGTTTGTCCCAACTTTCAGTTGAACAAAATGAGATGCTTTATGATTTTTTTTACACCAATCCCACTGATTTTCCCCTGAAACAGTACCTCCCCCTTTCACATCTTTATTTAAGACCTACACTCTGCGTGTAAAATGAAACATGAGATTGTTGCTATATACTGTGTGACTTGCTTCTCTTGGTAACATGACCTCCAATCCCTTCCATTTTCTTGCAAATTACATAAATTCAGTCTTATTTGTGTGGGGGTATGACTCCTTTATGTATGTTACCAAATTTTCTTTATATACTCATGTGTTGGTGGATATCTAGGGTGATTGCACAGTTGTCTATGGTAAGTAGAGCAGCAATAAGCATGTATGTGAACGTATCTTTTGGTTGACCTGCTGACCTTCAGGTAAATATCCAGGACCTGGGTTGTATAATAATTATAGTTTTAATTTTCTGAGGAACTGATTTCCATAGTTGTTGCAGCATTTTCCATGTCCAATCATATTAGGGCAGTGGGAGGCTTGTGATTAAACAGGAGAAGGGAGGAAGAGCAAGGAGTTGTGGAGACAGAGAGGTCTCAGGAAGAGAGAACCAGAATGGAGGCTGACTTGGTGTTATCAAAAGATTAGAATAATTGGGTTAAAGCTTTATCATTATCACTTGGCTCTGAAATTATTGCGTTGGCATCTTGTAAATTATGTATTATTAATACATGAATCTGATTGGCTAATTAAGCATTAAGAGTCTTGATTCTACCAGGTAATTAGGTGTTGAGATAGCTAGCCAGGGTGCATGGGCATTATGTTAAAGCGAGAGGAGCTCAGGGCAGGGGCCAGGGGGAGGGGCATCAGAGAGAGGGGCCTGTGGGAGCCTTGTGGGCTCACAGGGCTAGTGACTTGGCTGGGCTGAGAAAGCAAGAGGGTGTGATCACCTAGTGCAGGGGCTAGCTCTAGAGAGGTGTTGGCAGCAGGTGGAATGCTGGAGCATGGTCTGGCCCCACTGAGAATTGGCAGGTTCATTTTTTAATTATTTGCCAAAACACATAGTGACTCCACTAATGTATGTTCCCACTGGCAAGATCCCCTACATTCTTTCCTTTTTTAAAAAATAAAGACATTTTCTTTATTTACATTTCAAATGGTATCCCAAAAGTTCCCTATACCCTCCCACTGCCCTGCTCCCCACTGCCCTGCTCCCCAACCCACCCACTCCTGCTTCCTGGCCCTGGCATTGCCCTGTACTGGGGCATATGACCTTACCAAGACCAAGGGCCTCTCCTCCCATTGATGACCTACTAGGACATCCTCTGCTACATATTCAACTAGAGACACAAGCTCGGGGGTGGGGGGAGCTTTACTCCTTAGTTCATATTGTTGTTCCTCCTATAGGATTGCAGACCCCTTTAGCTCCTTGGGTACTTTCTCTAGCTCCTTCATTGGGGGGCCCTGTTTTAATACAATAGATGACTGTCGGTGTCCACTTGTGTAGTTGCCAGGCATTAACATAACCTCACAAGAGACACCTATATCAGGGTCCTGTCAGCAAAATCTTGCTGGCATATGCAATACTGTCTGGGTTTGGTGGTTGTTTATGGGATGGATCCACAGGTGGGGTAGTCTCTGGATGGTATTTCCTTACATCTTAGCTCCGAACTTTGTCACTGTAACTCCTTCCATGGGTATTTTGTTCCCAGTTCTAAGAAGGAACAAGTATCCACACTAAAACGCTTTGGTCTTCCTTCTTGATTTTCATGTGTTTTGCAAATTGTATCTTGGGTATTCTAAGCTTCTGGGCTAATATCCACTTATCAGTGATTGTATATCATGTGTGTTCTGTTGTGACTGGGTTACCTCACTCAGGATGATGCCAGAGGCATCGATTTGCCTAAGAATTTCATAAATCCATTGTTTTAAATTGCTGAGTAGTACCACAGTGGTAAGTGTACCACAGTTTCTGTATCCATTCCTCTATTGAGGGACAT
>NC_034607.1:59120172-59136341 GCF_900095145.1 Mus pahari
AGGAATTCAAGACCCATACCTAATCATAATAAAAGCAATATACAGCAAACCAGTATCCAGGATTGTCTACATTCTTAACAGCATTTGTTTCTGCTGGCAGACATTGTGACTGGAATAAGATAGAATCTCAAGTATAGGCTGATAGTTAAAGACAAGTAATATGTATTGTATTCTCTGAAAACTGCCCAACTCATCATTCATTCATTTGTTAGATTATTTGGACTTGAGTGTTCAACATCTTTAGTTAGTACTTTATGTATTCTGAATATTAACCTTTTTTCAGTTGCATAGTTGGTCAGTATTTTTCCCATTCTGTAGGCTGTCTCTTCCCTATAATGAATGTTGTCAGGCCAGATAAAAACATTTTAATTTGATGTGGTTCTAATTTGATGACCTTTTCTGAGATATTCCTTAATTCCCTTGAATCAAATTCTACTCTTCCATTTAATCATTTGTGAAGAAATGGGCATTCTACCTATACTCCTTAGAACTTCACCAAACAACTTGCTCTTCAGAATAGGTCTGTCTAGTTTTCTTTGCATGACACTCATTATAGGCAACAGAAAATATTTTACAAAAACTATATAAAAACAGCACTTTGAATCACTTCCTTTATGACAAGCTGTTATGGTCAAACCATCTTCCTTCATGGTCCTTCACCCTACTCTTACACTTAACTTTATATGCACTTAAAGAAACTCACCTTTTATAAGTTGCCTTCCAAATCAGCCATTAAATGTAAATGGTAGTGTTTGCATCACAAGAAATAAAAATATTGTTACCATTTAGTAAATGAGCTGTCAATATTTCAAAATTAGCATACTAACTCAGTTAAAAAGAACTAGGGGACAAAATACAAGATTCCACCCACAATGTTTGAGATACAAGGTAGCTGCTTGTTATAAACACAAACTCAAGTCAGAACACCTATGTACACATTGTAGCTCTGCCACATACTGACTCTGGCATCATTCAAACTACCTCACATCTCTGTGCCTCTGTTTACTCATCTGTGAAATCTGGAAAGATGATGGAAGGAACAAATGAATTAGATCAAGTTACGTAGCACCTAAAAGCAGTTAATGTAAGTTACCATTTAATTTATTACTAACCAAAAGCCATAAATTTAATGGATTAAAAATATCCACAGTGCAATGATCTATAATAGGTTATATTATGAATATAATTGCAAGCTTCATTAAAAATACTACTTTCATTTTTATTTTGGACAGTAGCAACTATAAGTCAATTTAAAATATTGGGTTATATTGAAGCTGCTTCAACTACATTCCAACATTACCCGTGAAAAATAAAAGTACCAAAAGACACCAGTAACTTAAAGTAATTATGAAAATATATAAATTTATCTTACAATTTCAGCATTTTCTTATAAAATATTTGCATTGGAGATTAAATTAAACATAAAATAACTGGAGGAGATTATTTAAGGTTGCTGAGTTATTCATCAATGGCAGAATAATTGGCTGGCCTGTAACCCTCCAATAAATATATACTGGTGGGAGCATATACATTAATATGGTTAAAGTCGCCTTTTGGAAAATCAGTTTCATGATCAACTGAATGAATGACATTTGTTTGAAAAACTTATCAGGCCACAAAATATGTAAGATATGTGGTGGTATGTCTCATGATCTACACTTCATGACTGATGTCATAATATCAGAGAGAAACAATATAATTAGAAAATTGCTAACCTAATTCATTAGGCAAAAATAACCCCAGCACTTTGACTATCCCATCTCCAAATCTGCTCAGCTTGTCTTTCCTTGGAAATATTGAAGTAGCTACTTATGCTCAGTAGACGTGATTCTTCACTTTATTTCAGACTAAGGCTAAGTGTTGGTTTTATGTGCCAACTTTTAGAAACAATTCTAAAATTTACATCATGAGATCTGTGCCCACAGAGTATTGCTGAAATCTCCTGAGGGAAGTGAATACCCACCCATGCCAGATGGAGACTGGATCCCTCTTTCTCCCTAAAACACCTACCAAATATTCTTGCGTCTGTACTAACTTCAGCCTCCTCAATTGATTTAGAAGCTAATTTCTCAGTGACATCACTTTTTATGCTTGTCCATTCATTAAATCACTTCAAACCATTATGTCATCCAGATGTAACACTTCTGGAAGCTGGATGGACTAATTGCACACAAAACAGGCAGCAAATCCTTGACCAGCAGAGGCTGTCTCAGAGACATTCCCCAGCTCCTCACCATTTTTTCATTGAACACTGTATTGCCTCTAAATCAAACTTTTAAAATCTCTTGGGGAGGTGTATGATGTTAGCTCATTTTTTATTGTTTTCTCTTTTTTAAAAATAATTTTTATTTATTTATATTTCAAATGTTGTCCTCCACCTGAGCCCCACTCCATGAATCCCCCATCTTCCTTCCCTTTTGCCTCTAAGAGGGTGCTCCCCTACCCTCCCACTCACTCCCACTTCATCCCTCTCACATCCCCCTTCCCTGGGGCATCACTCCACAGGTCCAAATGCATCCTCTCCCACTTAGGCCAGATAATGCAGTCCTCTGCTACTTATGTAGCAGGAGTCACGGACCCATACATGTATGTTCTTTGGTTGGTGACTTAGTCATGGGAACTCTGAGGGCTCCAGTTAGCTAATACTGTTGTTCTTCCTGTGGGGTTGCAATCTCCTTCAGCTCCTTCAGTCCTTCCCCTAACCCTTCCACTGGGGTCCCCAGGCTCAGCCCAATAGTTGGCTATGGGTATCTGCATCTTAGTCAGGTGCTGGCACAGCTTCTCAGAGTACAGCCGTGCCAGGCTTCTGTCTGCAAGCACATCTTGGCATCGGCAATAGTGTCCAGGTTTGGTGTCTGTGGGTGGGAAGGATCCCAACGTGGAACAGTCTCCAGATGGCTTTTCCTTCAGTCTCTGCTCCAATTTTTGTCCCTGCATTTCCTTTAGAGGATAACAATTCTGGGTTAAAAATTGTGAGATGGGTAGGTAGCCCCATTCCTCAACTGGAGGCCATGTCTATCTATAGGAGGTGGTCTCTTCCAGTTCTATCTACCTGATACTAGGCATTTTGGCTAATGTCATCTCCATTGGGTCCTCGGAGCCAATTGCATCCCTGGTGACTGAGACTTTTTACTGGTTTCCCACATTCCCCACCACACACTGCTGTATATTTTTATTTATTCTTCTAGACCTCTGGGCTTCTCTCCTATCTCCCACCACACTTGATCCTGCCCCCTTTTTTCTCCTTCCACTCCCCTTCCCCACCCAAGACTCTCTCTCCATCTGCCTCCCATGATTACTTTTTTCTACATTTTAACAGGATAGACGCTTCCACAATTTGGCCCTTCTTATTACTAAGCTTCATATGGTCTGTGGAGTTGTATCATAGTTATTCTGAGCTTTTTTTCTTAATATCCACTTATCAGTGAGTACATACCATGTATGTCATTACAGGTCTGGGCTACCTCACTCAGGACGATATTTTCTAGTTCCATCCATTTGCCTAAAAAAAATTCATAAAGTCTTCATTTTTAAAATCTGAGTAGTATTCCATTGTATACCCATTTCCTGTATCCATTCTTGTGTTGAGGGATATCTGGGTTGCTTCCAGGTTTGGGTTATTATAAATAATGCTGCTATGAACATAGTGGAGCATGTGTCCTTATTACACGTTGTAGTATCTTTTGGGTACATACCCAGGAGTGGTATAGCTGGGTATTCAGGTAGAACTTCCAATTTTTTGAGGAACTGCCAGATTGATTTCCAAAGTGGTTGTACCATCTTGCAATCACATCAGCAATGGAGGATTGCTCCTCTTTTTCTGCATCCTGCCAGCATCTACTGTTGCCCGTTTTTAATATTAGCCATTCTGATTGGTGTAAGGTGGAATCATAGAGTTGTTTTGATTTTTATTTCCCTGATGATCAAGGATGTTGAACATTTCTTTATGTGCTTCTGGGCCATTCAAGATTCTTCAGTTGATAATTCTCTGTTTAGCCCTGTATCCCCCCTTTTTAAATTGGGTTATTTAGTTTTCTGGAGTTTAACTTTTTGATTTCTTTCTATATTTTAGATATTAGCACTCTATTGGATGTAGGGCTAGTAAAGATCTTTTCCCAATCTATAGGTTTCCATTTTGTCCTATTGATAGTGCTCTTTGCCTTACAGAAGCTTTTCAGTTTTATGAGGTTCCATTTGTCAACTGTTGATCTTAGAGCCTGAGTCGATGTTGTTCTGTTGAGGAATTTTTTTCCCCTGTGGCAATTTGTTCAAGGATATTTCCCACTTAGAGATTCAGTTTATCTGGTTTTATGTGGAGGTCCTTGATCCACTTGGGCTTGAGCTTTTTTGAGATAAAAATGGATCAGTTTGCATTCTTCTACATGCAGGTCACCAGTTAGACCATCACCATTTGTTGAAGATGCTTTTTCCACTGTATATTTTTTAATTCTTTATTTAAAGATCAAGTCACAAAAGGTATGTGAGTTTATTTCTGGGTCTTCATTATATTCCATTGATGTACCTGTCTGTCTCTGAATCAATACTATATGGTTGCATCACTATTGCTATATAGTACAGCTTAAAATCAAGAACAGTAATTTCCCCCAGAATCTTTTATTTTTGAAAATTGCTTTTGCTATCCTGTTTTTTTTTTTTTTTTTTTTTTTTTTTTTTTTTTTTTTTTTTTGTGGTTCCATGTAAAGTTTGGAATTGCTTTTTCTATCTCTATGAAGAAATGTGTTGGCATTTTGATGTTGATAGCACTGAATGTCTAGATTGTTTCTGGTAAGATGCCCATTTTTACTATGTTAATCCTGTCAATCCATGAGTATGGGAGATCTTTCCATCTTCTGAGGTCTTCTATTTCATTCCTTGTAGTTCTTGTCATACAGACAAGAACTTTCATTTGCTTGGTTAGTTTTTTTTTTTATTATTTGTGCATATTGTAAAGGATGTTGTTTCCCTAATTTCTTTCTCAGCATATTTATCCTTTGTATAGAGGAAGGTTGCTGATTTTGAGTTAATTTTATATCAAGCTATTTTGCTGAAGTTGTTTATTAGCTTTGGTGTCGCTTATGTATAGTATCATATCATCTACAAATCATGGTACCTTGATTTCTTCCTTCTCAGCTTGCATCCCTATTACATCCTTTTGTTGTTTAATTACTCTAGCTAGAACTTCAAGTACTACAATGAATAAATAGGTGGAGAGTGGCAAACCTTATCTTGTCCCTGATCTTAGTGAGATTGCTTCTCACTTAGTCATTTGATGTGGTTTGCTGTGTATTGCTTTTATTATGTTTAGGTGTGTGCCTTGAAATCCTGATCTCTCCAAGACTTTTAACATGAAGGTGTGCTATACAGTGACAAAGGTTTTTTCAGCATCTAATGAGATGATTATGTCATTCTTTTCTTTGAGTTTGTATATATGGTGGGTTACATTAATGGATTTTTGTATATTGAACCATCCCAACATACCTGGGATGAAGTCTACTTGATCACGGTAAATGATCATTTTGATACATTTTTGGATTCAGTTTGTGAGTATTTTATTGAGTATTTTTGCATAGATATTCATAACCAAAATTGGTCTGAAGTACTTTGTTGAGTCTTTCTGTGGTTTAGGTATCAGTGTAACTGTGTAATTCATAGAATGAATTAAGTAGTGATCCTTCTGTTTCTATTTTGTGAAATAGTTTGAGGAGTATTAGCATTAGGTCTCTTTTGAAGGTCTGCACTAAAACCATCTGACCCTGGGTTTATTTTGTTTGAGAGACTTTCAATGACTGCTTCTATTTCCTTCGGGGTTATGGATTGTTTAGATAGCATACCTGATCCATGGTATCTTTCTAGAAAATCATCCATTTCATCTAGATTTTCCAATTTTCTTAAGTCTATGCTTTTGTAGTAAGATATAATAATTTTTTTAATTTCCTCAGTTTCTGTCATTATATTTCCCTTTTCATTTCTGATTTTGTTACTATCTCTGTGCCCATTAGTTAGTTTGGCTAAGGGTTTAATCTATCTTGTTGATTTTCTAAAAGAACCAGCTTTTAGTTTTGTTGATTCTTTGTATAGCTCTCATTATTTCTAATTGGTTGATTTCAGCCCTGAGTTTGATTATTTCCTGCTGTCTATTCCTCTTGGGTATGTTTGCCTCTTTTTGTTCTAGAGCTTTCAGATGAGCTGTTAAGTTGCTAGTGTAGGATCTCTCCAATTACTTTATGAAGGCACTTAGTGCTATGAATTTTCCTATTAGCACTGCTTTCATTGTGTCCCATAAGTTTGGATATGCTATGTCTTCATTTTCACTAAATTCTAGAAAATCTTTATTTTCTTTCTTTATTTCTTCCCCCACCAAGTTACCATTGAGCAGAGAGTTGTTCAGTTTCCATGAGTAGGTGGGCTTTCTGTCGTTTTCACTGTTATTGAAGACCAACTGTAACCCTTGGTGATCTGATAGAATGCATGGACTTATTTCAAATCTTCTTGTATCTATTGAAGCTTGTTTTGTTTCTGATTACATGGTCAGTTTTTGGAGAAGGAAGCATGAGGTGCTGAGAAGAGGTATAAACTTTTGTTTTAGAGTGAAATGTTGTGTAGATATCTGTTAAATGCTTTGGGTTCAAAACTTTTGTTAGTTTCACAGTGTCTCTTTGATTTCTGTTTCCATGATCTGTTTGTTGGTGAGAGTGGGGTGTTGAAGTCACCCACTATTACTGTATGATGTTCAATATGTATTTTGAGTTTTAGTAAAGTTTCTTTTGCTAATGTGGGTGCCTTTGCATTTGGGACACAGATGTTCAGTACTGAGAAGTCATCTTGATGGATTTTTCCTTTGGTGAGTATGAAATGTCCCATCTCTTTTGATAAGTTTTGGTTGAAAGTCTATTTTATTGGATATTAGAAAGACTACTTCAGCTTGTTTCTTGGGACCATTTGCTTGGAAAACTAATTTCCAGTCTTGTACTCTGAGATAGCGTTTGTCTTTGTCACTGATGTCTATTTCCTGTATGCAGCAAAATCCTATCCAGTTTGTTAGCCTAAGTCTTGTTATTGGGGAATTGAGTCCTTTGATGTTGAGAGATAATAAAGACCAATGATTGTTGGTTCCTGATATTTTTGTTGTTAGAGGTGGCATTGTTTGTATAGTTCTCTTCTTTTGGTTTGTTGTGAGATGATTAATTTCTTGTTTCTTCTTAAGTATGGATACCCTCCTTGTGTTGGAGTTTTCCTTCTATTATCCTTTGTAGGGCTGGATTAGTAGAAAGATATTGTTTATATTTGGTTTTGTCATGAAATATTTTGGTTTCTCCATCTATGGTGATTGAGAGTTTTGCTGAGTATAGTAGCCTGTGGTGGTATTTGTGTTCTGTTTTAGGATCTGCATGATATCTGTCCAGAATCTTCTGGCTTTTAGAGTCTCTGTTGAGAAGTCTGGTATAATTCTGATATGTCTATCTTTATATATTACTTGGCCTTTTTCCCTTACCACTTTTAATACTCTTTCTTTGTTCTGTGTATTTAGTATTTTATTACGTGACAGGAGGAATTTCTTTTATGGTTCAATCTATTTAGTGTTTGCAGGCATCTTGTACATTTATGACCATCTCTTTCTTTAGGTTAGAGAAATTTTCTTCTACGATTTTGCCCAAGATGTTTCTGGCCCTTCAAATTGGGAATCTTCACTCTCTTCTATTTCTATTATTTTTAGGTTTAGATTTTTCATGTGTCCTGCATTTCCTGAGTGTTTTGGGTTAGGAGCTTTTTGTATCTTGTATTTTCTTTGACTGTTGTCTCAATATCTTCTATGGTATCTTCTATGTCTGATCCTCTCTTCTCTCTCTTGTATTCTGTTGATGATGCTTGCATCTGTAACTCCAGATCTCTTTCCTAGGTTTTCCGCCTTCAGAGTTGCCTCCATTTTTTATCTCTTTATAGTTTATATTTCATTTTATAGGTAGGTCCTGGACAATTTTGTTCAATTCCTTCACCTGTTTGGTTGTATTTTCCTGTATTTCTTTAAAGGATTTATGTGTTTCCTTGTTAAGGACTTCTACCTGCTTTCTTATGTCCTCCTGTATTTCTTTAAGGGCATTATTTATGTCCTCAAAGTCATCTATCATCTTCATGAAATGGAATTTTAGGTCAGAATCTTACTTTTTGGGAGTGTTAGGGTATCCAGGGCTTGCTGTAGTAGGAGAATTGGGATTCTGATGATGCCAAGTGGCATTGGTTTCTGTTGCTTATGTTCTTGTGCTTGCTTCTCAGTATCTGGTTATCTATGGTGTTAACTGGTTTTGTTGACTCTGGCGCTTGACTCTCCTTGTTTGCAGCTGGAGCTCTGTGAACTGAGTTATAGCAGACCTTCTGGGAGGCAAACAGTGTTGTCTCTGATTAGAGGGGGGCCCCCAGTGTCCCTGGTGAGGGCAGGCCTCATGTGACCCTGATTAGGCAGTTCTCTAGCGACCCTGGTTTTGACAGACCTCCTGGGGGTCAGGCTGTCTCTGGGTATGAAAGGGGCAGACCAGGAGTAAGATGTATCTGTAGCAGGGCAGATAGGTCCTGAGTCTGCTAGATTCTGTTGGGAGGGGGGTGTCCCAGTTCATTTTATATGATATTTTTTAACTTACTGTATATGCTGCCTAACTTTTATATAGATTTATTTCCTTAATATTTCAATAGAATCTAAAAGAGGTCAATCTTTGCTCTAAGGTTCCTAAAAATGGTCGTTACCTTATTTTTCTTCTCTAACCAACAAAATAATGATTCTTGATTTACTTCAGCATATTTAATTACTTCAGAAAGTATAATTCTTGAAAGCCATCTAATCATTGCTCATATTTTTCCAATAGGTATCTGATCACATTGGAGGCACCTCGATGGGGAACAGATCACTCCTGTGAGACCATTTAATCTGCACATCCTTTGTTGGAATTATAGTCAGCCAGAAAAAATATTGTCTTCAATAACATGTAATGAAGTTTGTTTGTTTGTTTGTTTGTTTTTACCACTGCTATTCTGGCCTTTTCTAGGATACATTAAAATCAGAGAATTGTCTTATGAGTTTAATATATCATCCATCTATTTGTAGTACTCTCCTTTGTATGGTTTTTCATTTTCTCCTCCATAAAGTATCAACCAGCAGACCTGCACAGAATATTCCAAGTTTCTGAAGCAAAAACCATTTTTCACCTTACTTCAGTTAATATAAAACATTTCTATTTTCCACTCATTCACTTGAAAATTGTTTAGAGTTTATTCTATCCTGAATGCTAGGTATGTAGCTGTAACCAGTTCAGCAAACTTCTGTGTAGTATTCAATCCAGTGGATTGGTGGAGAATAGTAAACAAGAATGGACTCAACATGGCAGGTAGCAAGAGAGCCGACAGAGGAAAACCAAACAAGCCAGGGGGAAAGTCTAAACAGTGTTACAGATATGGGAGAGCTGCTATTCCGTGCTCAGTTAAAACTCATGGTGTACACTTCACAGAGTGCTTTGTTGGAGACATTTACTCTGCCACCTAATACTTAACTTGAATCTTCCATGTTCTTTAACAGCTGTGTGACTCTTCTGCCTAGCTATTGCTGAATAACAAATCATCCCAACACAGTTGCTTTATACAATAGCCATTCATCTCACTTATGAGTCTGAGATTCATTAATTCTGACAGGATAGTGAGAAAAGTTCTTCTGTGCATCATGATGTCTGTAGTTTTAGCTGATTGATTACAACATCCAGAAACTGTAGCTATCACAACTGATACTCTCAGAACACCAATCTTTCTACACACAACCCCTCTGCTTGGCTGCATTGGTCTTTCTCCCAACATGACAAGCTCAAAGTCATCAAGGTTTTTACACAGTGTCTCTGGGCTTCAAGTACAATAATCCCAAGAGACAAGAATTAGAATCACCAAACTTTTAAGGTCTGGACATCCAAATTGGCAAAGTTTCACTTCTGCCATATTTTATTGCTACAAGTTCAAGTTGAGAACATCTCTCCATAAAATAATATCAAAGAATGTGTGAGCATCTTTACTCTACCACATGTTCTTGTTCAAACTCCATTATTTTGTTATATCTTCACTGTCAGAGCTCTTAGTATAACAGGCTCTAACTTCAAGTTTTGTAAGAATAAATTAGTAAAAGTCAAGTGTTTGTACCAATCAAAGAAAACACATGGAGAGACTCATGGCTCTAGCTGCATATGTAGCCGAGGATGGCCTAGTCTGTCATCAAGGGAAGGAGAGGCCCTTGATCCTGTGAAAGTTCTATGCCCAAGTATAGGGGACTGCCAGGGCCAGGAACAGGAGTGGGTGGTTTGGGGAGCAGGGGGAGGGGAGAGGGGATTTTTGGAGAGGAAACTAGGAAATGGAATAACATTTGAAATGTAAATAAAGAAAAAAATGTCAAGTGTTTGAAGGATAGCAAATTCAGTATGTATTAGTTACTTTGTCCCGTTTTTCTTTGTGGAACCAGGTATTAAACCCAAAGTCTCATACAGTCTAAGCAAGCATACTACCTATTTAGTCATTTTATTATTTTAAAGATATTATAAAATGCCTTTGGAATGTCTTCTCACCAAACAGTGGATTAAAACAGTTGTAGCTGAACCGGAGCTTACTCATATGTAATAACAAATAATCTAGCTTCTTGTGACCAGTTTTTCAAATGAGTGACAGGGTCCTCTGCCCTCCAATTTCCCAATGCCTAAAATATTCTGGCAAAGCCCGAACTGCTTGCATTCTCTACCCCAAGAATACATTGTTGGTCAGTTGAAAATGGGAGTAATAGTACTTAGTTACTCATGATGGTATTCATATTTTTGTTATAGAAATTAACATGATCTTCCACCCTAACTCAGAATCTATCTCCATTTGGCAAACACTTGCAAATGAAAAGTAAGTTTTCGTCAATGGAGTATCAATGGATGTATGGGCCACATTTAGGGGTTGTACCCATGCCTGTCAGCAGATGCCAACACACACAAAAAAATAAACTCAATGTAATTTTGTGGAGTTTGTCTTATATTTCTATATTTAAGCATTTCATTGTCTTGGTTTTTTGCTTCTGTATTATAATTTCTGATTCTGTATTTTTGATGAGATTTGTTGGCATGCTGTTGTTGTTGTCTAGTTTATTGTTTTGTTTATTTTCTTATTTGCTTGTTTGAGAGAGAGAGAGAGAGAGAGAGAGAGAGAGAGAGAGAGAGAGAATAGATTTAGATGGGAAGGGAGGTAGGGAGTTGTTGTGGATAGCCCTGTGAGGGGCTGCAAACAAGGAATAAGTTAGTGCTCAGGTAATTTCTTGTAAACCTGCTTCCCACCTTAATTTGCAAAATAAAGGAGGGCTGATGATTGGGTAGATAAAATGGAAGGTGGAGCAGAAAGTGGAGAGAAGAAGAAGGTGAAAATGGAAGACTGAGAGGACACAGAGGAGGAGGAAGAAGAAGAAAGGTAGAACAGAAGCACATGGCCTGGAGAAACTGCAAGTCCTAAGGGGTCTCATAAGATGGGGAAGATGGTACTGTAGAGGTAGATCTGCCCAATCTAGGCCCTCAGCATGTATTCATATTAATTGTGTTGTGTTTTCATTGCTGGGATATATTTTGGATGGAGAGATTTACTGCAACATGGAGGAGGTAGATAGAAGGAGGAGAGGAAATGGTGATCAGAATATAGTGTATGAATTTTCAGTTAAAAGTCAGAAGCTAAACAAAAATAATAAAAATTAATCTCTTCTCTCTGTCTCTGTCTTTTTCTGCCTCTGAATCTCTCTCTCTCTCTCTCTCTCTCTCTCTCTCTCTCTCTCTCTCTCAGGTTGTATGAACATCTTTACAGCATAGCCACTTCCTACAGGATTGTCCATATGTTATATGCTGGGAGTAACAGGTAAAGAAAATGATGCAACCATCCCTATAGTCACACCTCTTGATGCTTTGTCACCTTGTAAGTTATATCTGTCTTTACATCTATCATACAGCTTAAGGAAGCACAGGGCCCCCAATGGAGGAGCTAGAGAAAGTACCCAAGGAGTTGTAGGGGGCTGCAACCCTGTAAGTACAACAACAATATGAACTAACCAGTACCCCCTGAGCTCATGTCTCTAGCTGCATATGTAGCAGAAGATGGCCTAATCGGCCATTATTGGGAAGAGACGCCCCTTGGTCTTGCAAACTTTATATGCCCCAGTACAGGGGAAGACCAGGGCCAAGAAGTGGGAGTGGGTGGGTAGGGGAGCAGGGGCAGGGGGAGGGTATGGGGAACTTTCCGGATAGCATTTGAAATGTAAANCACACAGAGAGAGAGAGAGAGAGTCAAATTTGATAACCTAAATTCTTTGGCACTCCCTAATTAACATTTCATAGCATCATAATCAGCTCTCTCAATTTCTCTGATATTTATAATCTCCTGCTGGGAATTTGTTTCATTCCTGTTCAGTTGTACTTTAAAGCAGACCTGTTACTCTGAAAATATTTACATGATTCTATTTTGCCAACACACAGACAGTATTTATTTCATTCAGCTTAATTCACCAAATGATTAGTGAAAGGCTATTGATCCCAAAAGGTTGTGAGGGATTCAGAAGCTAACCAAATGCAGATTTGGCCTCCTAAGTTTATAAGACAGGGAGTAGGGGGGGAAGAGGGAGAGGAAGAGGAAGAGGAAGAGGAAGAGGAAGAGGAAGAGGAAGAGAAAGAGGAAGAGGAAGAGGAAGAGAAAGAGAGAGGAGGGGTAGGAATGAAGAGAGAGAGAGTAGTGGTAGTCTACAGATTAGTATGGTAGGTTGTCATGTGAAATTGAAAATATTTGTCTATAAGAATAGAAGAGCAGATGCATCTGGTTCACTTTAATATCACATAGCAGACAATATAATGAGTTTTTCTCCTAGCATCTAATGTTCATTCCCCTGGGGAAAGAGGAATTTTTTATAGAATAAAAATTAGCTAAAATCAATAGAAGAGAACAGGATCAACAAGCCAAATACAAAACAAAGTATAAAATCAAATCTGATCATGTCCATCCAATTACTCCCTCCTATTATGGGGATCCCACCAGTGATGACCACTCAGACACAGTTTACAGCCAACTGAAAGTATCTCAACCAGTTGGGACTACACTCAGGTATTCAGGACCCAAGTATAGCACAAGTGCCAATACCACAGGGATTTTGAAGCAGGAAAAAAGGTTTGCTCAGTAGCTGCAGGGGGAGTTTCACATAAGGAAGTAATTTGACAGTTACTGAGATAAGCAGGTAGAGAGTGCTCTTCACAAGAAGACAGTTTAAGAGGAGCTAAGATACATTAGCCAGTGAACCCTAGCCTTGGGTTCCTAGACCAGAGCTAGGAAAATTTTCCATGGGAATCTCTATCAAAGAGATCAAATTCTAATTAAACCTGAAATGACCTCAGCAAGAATACAAGATAGAGGAATGTATGCATTGTCTTGCCCTGTCACACTCCAACTTCCCTATTATATACCCCTAAAACATTCCCCCTCCCAATGTCATATCATTTTCCTTTTCTAAAGTAGCCCTCAAAGAAATTTTAAAATGATAATAATAATAATAATAATAGGATTGTAAACTATTATGAAAACCCTGGATTAGGACAAGTTAATTCTAATTAAAGGAATTAGAGATTTTATTAAAACCCACAAACTTGCTTCAGTAGACAACTAGACATGGTATATGACTACACAGAGAGACAGCTATGAGAGATTAGAACTCAGGGCTGAGTCTAGAAGGACTGTAGCTTAGGCGCTTTGTTCCCCCTGGTGTTCCACATACTTTCTCCTGGAAGTTGTTTTCTACTGAAGTATTTGTGATTTTGTTTGCATGAATTCTGTTGTTTTCACTGTTTTGGTTTTTGTTTGTTTATTTGTTTGTGAGTTTTGGTGAAGGTGGGAGGTGTTGTTAGTTTGTTTTTTGGTTGTTTTAGGTAAGGAAAAAGAGAATCTCCTAAAGCCAAGCATGAGGGGAAAATGGTCTCAAACACTTACAAAAATAATATCCTGCCAAAATTGCCTAAAGAGAGGGAAGTTTTCCCTTCTATCTGGCAAATGTGTTGCCACTATTACAGGAAAGCAGAAGATGAATCTTGTGAAGGCCTATCCTTCATGCAGTCAATAAAAACATCCTCCCACCTCTTCCACCCACACTAAACAATCGATGGGAATGAAATTTTAGCCCACACAGACCAAAACCAGGAAAGCTCAAGCAAGAAAGATACTAGAAAAAGATTCGCTATAAAATCCTAATCTTATTTTTTATGTTTCCCCCTTCATAAAAGCATTTTATAAAAAGCATTTCATATTAAATAGAGATTAGTGGGCCTGACCTTTCACACTCAAAATACAAGCCAGACTTCAAAGACTCAGAAATGAAACAGAATATAAAATGTCTCAACACTTCTAAAATTGATTACAAACAGAAATTAAAATATTTCACATATTAAATTAAATAGCATATGTTATTGAAACTTATTTCACTTTTATTTATACTTTATTTAAAGTGGCAGCTAGGAAATTTTAAAAGATATATATCAGACTATATTTTTAACAGAGAGAACTGGCCTAAGAAATGTATTTTCTCTAAGCCTTATTTCTTGCGTCCTAAAAGAGAGAAAACAATGATTACACTGCCTTATAAGGGCTAAAGTTATGTTTTAAGTTTAAATTAGTGTGCTTAAAAGATCTATAAAACAAAAAGTGTCTCTAACCTGCAAGCACTACTTGTCCAATGACAGATTAATCCCTAGAATGCTGGGGGCTGTTCATGTAAAGTAACAAGCACGTTTTTATTTCTATAAATGAGGTTGGCTGCCTCAACTGCACAGGATGTATTTGGTCACGCATAAGTGGAAGTTACATTGCAGGAAGTATGTCAGGATATATGATTGCCCCAATTGGACAGGAAGCTTGCCCCCCATTGGATGAAGGCAGGAAGTATGTAGCTTTGTGGGTTTTTTTCTTTATAAACATATGATTTAAATAATCCTGTGCCATTTCCTGGAATGGAATTCCAGATATGGTCCTGGCCAGTATCCATTTTCCTAGCCAGTATTTAATAAAGCTTGCTTCAAATTTAGCCCCAAAATTGTGGTAGCAGTCTTAATCCCATAGGGTTAACACTGTTTTGTTATCAAGGATAAACGACCTAAGGGCTAAGGACATGGTTCAGTTGATAAAGTGCTTGCTGGCAAGCATAAGGACCCAAGTTCAAATTCCCAGAACCCAAGTACAGCTTGGAACTGTAATTCCTCTGCTCCTTCAAAAAGATGGGAGATGAAGACAGAATTGGCCCTAAAGCTTAAGAGAGTCAGTTAGCCTGGCTTACTCAGCAGCAAGCAGCAAGGTAGAAAGCAAAGGCTAATATCCAAGGTTGTCCTCTGACCACATTCTTGCAATGGCATATACACACCTTCATTCACATATATGAATGCACAAATAAACATCATATACACAAAAGATAGAACATAAGGATAGTTACATTTTTGTGAAGTTCCATAAAATAAACATAATATTTTTTTGAAGTATTATATGGGATCTAAATAAAAGTAATTGTTAGTTCTCAAAGAAAATCCCAAGCACCACAGGCCCACTGACCTGGTCCAAAATGATGGTCTTGGCTCAGCTCATACTGAACTATAGGGCTGCTGATGGAGTTTTTAAGCATTCCTCAGGAACCTGTGAAAAAGATTTCTGCTGACAAGAGCCTCTTTCTAATCTTCCCTCCTTTATCTGTGAGGCATCTGGCTCCCTGTTGATATGTACCTATGGTGCATAACAAAGCAAAAGCTAGCCTCAGGCTCCTCTGGTTCCCATTTACACTTGCTTGTTATTCATTCCTAAATCCACATTAGCCTCCTGGCCCTTCTTACCTCCCCCACTTATCCTCCTCTAGCCTCAAAGCTGTTCCAAATTACAGCTCACTTCCCACTCTCTACTCATTATAAAGACCAGGTTTCCCCACCCCTGCTCTCCTTGCTTTTCTTTCTCTTGCTATCTCACACTCACATCTCTCCATGACACTCTGTACCAAGAAATAGTCCTGTCCATGTCCAAGCTGCTTCTTTTTCTCTGTGTCTGTATTCATCCAGATGTCTCTGGATACGTTTCTCTCTCTCTCTCTCTCTCTCTCTCTCTCTCTCTCTCTCTCTCTCTCT
>NC_034607.1:59136832-59183476 GCF_900095145.1 Mus pahari
ATTCATTCTTACATTAGAGTAAAAACAGTCATCTGAAATGGAGATAAGGTAGAGGAGGAGATAATGTCAGTGAAAGAAGAAAAAGTGGAGGAGGATTAGGAGGATTAGGAGGAGGAAGAGGAGGAGGAGGAGCAGGAGCAGGAGGAGGAGGAGGAGGAGGAGGAGGAGGAGAAGAAAGGACAAGGAGAATGGTGGAGGCCACAATGAGAGGAGATGGACCATGAGCATATGGCCAGGAAAAACAGCAAACAACAAAGGACATATACCTGGGAAATAAGTTAGAATAGCTCCAAACCTGACCAATCTATACTTAGATCTCTTAAATAAATATATGGATTTTGTGACTTTTCTACAGGCTAGCTAGACTTTTTAATCCCTTTTACAAAAACCATCAGTGTGCTCCTTTTGTATAATTTGAAATGCCAAGCACATGAAGACCTGTGATAGGCTTCCTAATGAATAAACCCCTGTGAGAGCAAAATCCTACTCTAGTAAGCAAGCTGAAAGGATGGAGTAACTACCACTCTATCCTCACATGCAACCTGCCTTGGAATATAAGAGGCTGTGAAGTTAGCATCCATGTAACTGGTAATCTTACCTAGCTCTTGCAGTAAACAGCAATATTATCTAGACCCAGATTTTGTAATCACTGCTGAGAGAAGAAAAAAAAAAAAAAGGAGGGGGGAATGTTCTTACTATAATCTAGATATAAAATCTGTGCCTGAGTTAGAAAAGGCTGGTGATATTTCTGAAACAGAAAATGCTTCCTATGGTCATTCAACTTTTCCTGCAGTTGCACTTGACTATCCAGGAAATAACAAGATTAGGGATAGAATACCTAAGACTATGAGGGTGAGGTAGGCAAAAGATAAAAGAACAAAGTCAGCCTATATTTGAAGCAAAGGTACCTTCAGAATCTCCACCAGTTGTGATAAGGCTACTCCACTGGACAGAACCTCATGAAAGCAAAAATTTTTAAATATTTTTTAAACCTTTTAATCAACACCTAAAAATAGAACATTTTACCAGGACATACTGGAGTATTTCAGCACATGTGTTCAATTTGCAATTGGCATTTTCTACAACCTCAGACATTTATCACTTCTTGGCATTGTTAACATTCAAAATTCCTTTATACCAGCCATATTGACATATGCAATCAATTGTTGTCAACTATCTTGTCCTCCTGGGTTACAAAATATCACAACTAATTTCCTCCTATTCAACAGCAACTAGGATCTGTTAAACCCCCTAAAGTTCTCCAAAACAACTACCATCAAAAACAGGGCACCTGAGTCAGTAAACTGTCTATCCCACATCCTAAGCTAGCACAATGTTTCACTCTTGACAACTCACATTCTAAAAGCATCAACATTGTTACAGTTTCTTCCAAACGCATCAAGTTTCAGAACTTGCATTTATGTGCCAACTTTCCTACACAGTCCCAGTTCTACCTCACTCCTTCAGAAATAGTTGAGTAGCACCTTCTCTAATATTCTCTCTGATGCACTCTGCTCTCAAGCCTATATTATAAAATCATATTCTTTCTATATTGGATTCATCTGTGTTTGTAGGTGGCGCTCCATTTGACTAAACAGTTCTGACCGTGTGTTTTAATGTAGTTCAATATGTTAGAAGCAACCTTTGTTGCTTACTTATATGTCCAGACAAGAGACCTCTATCAGAGCGATATACTTTGCCTTCTCTGCCTCCTTTCACACTAGATCTCCATATTGGCATACACCAGAATAAACTAAGCATCTTTAACTTCCTCTTTTCTTTAGGTTCTATATAAAGGATGAAGGGATATACATGGTCTCTCTGTAATGCACCAGAGAAGACTGGCTCCATGGTCTGCAGTTTTCTGGGACCATCAGCCACTGAAGGAAAAAAATGCATTAGCACAGTAATTTAAGTGACCTCAGACACAATCTCTAAATAACTTTCTGGTCATTATGAAGTATCATTTTATATTTAGCTACTAGACCCTAGGTCTGTGTCAATCAATTTTAAATAATGTAAAGAATTTCAAAGAAAGGAAAAATAGTTCTTTATTGGTCTCATGAAACACCTACATAGTCCCTGAATATTTCATAAATAATTGGGTCACAATTCACTGTGACAGCTAGAATTTTTTTTTTTTTAAATTGTCAAGCTAGAAAAACCAAAAACTGCTTAAAGCTGAATACTTCAAATGCAGGGGATATGAATGTCACACTAACATAGTCCTTCCTGAAGAAAAGACATGGGGGCTTAATGTTAACTCATATTCTTCTCCCTCCTTATGCAGAGGAATAAGCTAATTTCTTTGTGTTTCCTGATTTAACACCCTATAGTACACATATTTCTTAATTAATTAACAACCTGTGCCCATTTACAGGCTCATCCTGGGAAGACGGCATAGATAAATGCTAAAAGGTTTCTTTGTGCCAGACAGACAGGGAGATCAAGTAAACTGTAATTTGTGCAATGCATTATTTCTAGCAGAGATATTATGGAGCGGCAGTGGATTCTATGTATTGAAGTGGTTTGTGGGCATCCTCTTAAACCTCAATCCTTATTTATGAAAGGAAGCAAATGAAACAGTTTGCTGTGCAGGTCTTCTGTGAGCCAAAGAACTCAACTCACATGTGGACAATGGTTCATCCTGCCACATAGAAAGTCTAAGGCATCTCACTGGGGTTAATGCAGCAGCAGCAGGAACAGAAATATCAGGAGCTTAACATTTGCACAGAAAAGAATAAGGAGATATCATGGCTTTTTTTTTTTTTTTTTTTTTTTTTTTTTAATCCTGCAAGTGAAGGGGACTGATAGTTTAGTGATGGTTTTAGCTAAGCTGAAATTGTTTATCTTTTATTCTAGCCACTGTTATGGGGTGCTCACTAGAAATGACCACTCAGATATAGTTTATAACCAGTTGAAAGTCTTAATCCAACTGACTGGGACTACAATCAGGTATTTGGGGCCCAAGCATAGCACCAAATGTTCAAAGCAAATTTACAAAGGCAATAAACCACATCCTGGCATCTAGCTCATCAGCAGCAGTGGGGAGATGGGTTTCATAAAAACAAGCAGTTTAACAGAAGTCAGAATAGCTAAGATGGCTGGGGATCTTGACCTCAGATTCCTCAGGTCAGTTAATTTTTCATGGGACTTCTCATTTAGGAAATCAGATTCTAATCAAGCTTAAAATGGCTTGTCTGCAAGATGGAGGAACCTCTGAACTACCTTGCACGGTCAAATATCCCACTGGTTCTATCAGAATGAGTAAATCATTGACATTCCCTGTTCTATGGAGTTAGGGTTGGTCCTAAGGACCAGTAGCTTAACTGAGTTTATTCACTGTTTGATATCAATGGCCAAGCCATTAAAGATACAGGGTCCCACCGCTAGCCTGGCTAAGATAAGAGCCAATGTCCAATTATGGATGACAGTAAGAGACTGATGCCAATTATTTAAAGTATGTCTCCTTTCTTCCCCTTCTTTGAAAATTACCCTGACTTTGGCAAGATTTTCCGTAATCATCCCAATTGGTTGGCATAGAAGTAGCAGATTTCCCCAACAACTGGAGCAGAGATTGTCCCTGACAATTGTCTACTGCGTGCTGAGGTTAGCAATCTGTCTTCTCTGCGTAGAACCTCATGGACATGTGCTATGGTGAAAGCATTTTGACTATCAATGTTGAAAGCCTTGTCTTTCCCCCAACAGAATGCTGAGTCAAAACTAAAAGCTGAGCTTTCCCCAGCTGAAAAACTGTGCCCAGATAGTCCTATTTTGGATCACCACTGTTCCTGCATACATGATCTTCTCTTGGATAAAACTGTTCCTATTTGTGAATGATACCCCATCTGGTGTTGCCAACAGGATGTCAGTCAAATCAGGCCTGATAGACTAGATCAGATCAGTCACCTCAAGACAATCATGGAGGGATTCCATGGGTCATCATATGGCAGGAGACTGGCAGAGTGGAGGGCTGATTTCTTATGGAACTGAATAAAGAATTGGTCCAAACACTGGACATAAAGTTGGGTCAGCCAAACATTAGACATTAATTTCTCAATTGCACCCTCAAATAGAGCTCAAAAGACTGTGAGGCTCTCAGAAATAGTTCTTGTCTTAAAGTCAGTTGGCATTTTTACCAGCAGGGAAGTGGCAACTATGGCCATCTGAATGTGATTGGGTCAAGTCTCTTTGACAGATATGACACTGGTCTTTTCCAGGGTCCCAGGGTTTGCATGAGGGCTCACTTAGCAATGCCTCTGGCCTCATCCATGCATAAGTAGAATGGCTTAGTAATGTTGGACAGGGCCAGGGATGAAACAGACATAAGGGCCTTTTTTTCTTTTCAAGGCTCCAAAAGCTCTCTGTTCAGTCCATTGCAAGGGTTATATGCCCAACGTGCTGGCATAGAAGGGCTTTGCTACTCAGTAAAGGCCATTATCCACAGCTGGCAATATGCAACCCCCCCCTAGGAATGCTTACCTGTCTTTTCAATGTGGGAGTAGGGATTTGAAGGATGGCTGAAATATGGTCATGGAAAATTATCTGCTTTCCTTCCTCTAGGTTATAGCCTAGGTATATGACCTGAGAAAAAAATAGCTGAGACCTTTTGGTTAATACTCTATATCTCAGGGCTTGGAGGGTTTCTCAAAGGCTCTCTGTACCTGACTACATCCTCAGTGATCAAGGATATGAGGATGTCATCTACATACTGGAGCAGGGTATTTTGTGGCTATTTTATAAATTCCAACAGATAGACACTCAGGACTTCAACAAACAATGTTGGTGAGTGTTTGAACATTTGAAGCAACAGAGATCATGTTAGTTGGCTGGTATATCAACTGCCTAAGTTGGTCTACTCAAAGGTAAATATAGGTTGTCTGACTAGAGCCAGTGGGAGTTAGAAGAAAGCATCTTTTAGATCCAGGAGCACACAGATTTTCCTTTCATAGGGCAACAAGGTTAGAAGGATCTAAGGGCTTAACTCTGTGGGGTGGCTGGCTCATTTCTACCCATTATTTGACTTCTCTTAAGTCCTGTACCAGTTGAAATTCTCAAGTATTGGGCTTCAGGACAAGAAGCAAGGAAGTCCTTTTGGTTGATACTCTATATCCTGTATTCCATGGGGAATAGCAGGAGACAAGAATTTCTGCCTCATTCAATCAGTCAATGTGTTTGACCATCCCTTTGTTGACCTCCTGGCTCATGGGCTATTGTTTAACCCATACTAATGCTGTAGAATTTAATAACTGGAGTATTAAGTGATTATGAGTGGCCAGTATGCTGCTAGTGATGACAGGTTCCCCTAAGCACAAACATTAGGGAACCTTGCTTTTAGTCCCTGCAGGTAGTCTGAGGGTTTTTCTTCCTTCGTATTGTTGAGTCTTCAGATGGAGAACTAGGTACAGACTTGGACTAAGTGCACAGTTAGACTAGTTGAGTTTCCCCTGAAAGCAACAGTTGCTCTGAATTTTTGTAATAAGTTCCTTTATGGACAGTTCAGCACAGCCAGAAAAAGAATGAGTCATAGTACTTGTCCAAGGTCTACAGTCCAGAGGTCCTTGGACTGCTATTTACCTGGAGGTAAGGAGTCTAAGAGGTTCTTTCAAGACAAAGTAGGAGCCTCTGATGTATATTAAAAAGTTAATGGACTTGCCCTTAATTCTTGCTGTCATTCTGGGCTCCCAGAGGCTAGATCATCTCTGGCCTGGTCATTTTCAGCTAGCTGTAGGGTGAGACTGATCTCTTTATGTTTAGGCATTCATTCTTTCAGTGACTCTTCTGCTTACAATAGGCACATTGTTCCTTTCCCAGATATTTTCTTATCTTTCTCCTGGTCTATTTCCCCTATTTCTCTCTTGTCTGTTTCCCTAGGGGCAATACTCATGGCATTTGGCATAGGAGAGTACTTCCCTGTCTGTCTTCAGTTAAATCTTGACTGTTATAAACATTCTGAGAAATTTCCAAAAGTTGAGACCTATTCATCACTTCAAATCCTCCCAACTTCTGGAACTTTCTTCTTGTATCTGGGGCCAACTACATGACAGGAAATATTAATAGCTCAGTGGTGTTCAGAGTCATCTGGGTTTATGGGGGTAAATATTCAGTATGCCTCACATAGCCTTTCCAGAAACCCAGTGGGTGTTTCACTAGGTCTTTGAACAACCTGACTTACCATAGATGCACTGGTAGGTTTTTCTGGCTGCTACTCTTAATCCTCCAAATAATATTTGGTAGGAGGTATTAAATGTCCTCTTACTTACATTGTATCAGAGCTGGGCTGGGTGGATGTGAAGTTCCGCACTACCCAGGCTTTGGCATCCAGTAATAATCTGCCATCTGGCCCCAGAGTCAATTTCCTACTTTCTGTTTGTATTCTACCTGCATGGGGAGAAAAGGAACCAGGTGTAGCAGACTTGGCCTCCTGGCCTCCCTTCTGGAGAGAACCATTTCATCCACTCCTTCTCCCATTTCCCATGTTCCAGTTGGAACATGAAGAGGCAGAATATCCATCTCTTTAGGTGGAAGAGAGAATATTTGGTTCTTTAAGCTTTTCCAATAATTCTGGCTGGACAAAAAGGACTCTGACTCCCAAGGAGAAAGCACAAGTTTTCAACCATTGGGTGGATGAAGGGCAAGGGATAGCCATCCATCAGTGTAAAGGAACTAATGAGGATGAACAGGAAATCCACTCACAACATTCTAGACTATCCTTGCTCACTCCCTACAGATCCAAATATCCCTTAAGTGGCCATCCTACTCCAAGAAAGGGTCACTCAAATTCACAGAGTGCAGAGTCTTACTGGGGGAGAAAGGAATGACATAATCATCCTCATCAGAGAAGCCTTTGTGACAGTGTTAACATACACTTTAGAGGGGTTCTCTGAGAGCTCACATTGCACATCCCCTCGATCACAAGGTCAAACCTCAGATCAGATTTTTGAATGATTTTTGATCAAATTTTTGAATGGTGGTATGGTGGTAGCAGAATGCCTCAATCGCACTTAACAGCAGTGGACAGAGGGTTTTCTGGTGCTCTGGAACATCTTAGAGAGCACACCCCCTAGGAGTACTTCCCCATCCGTGTACTCTTTCCTATTCTTGGGGTAAGTCCTCCAAAATGTTATGGGGAACCTACTAGACATGTCCACTAAGACATAGTTTAAGCCATCTTTGTTTCAGCTAGCTAGGATTACACTCAGGTATTTGTGACTCAAGTGTAGCATGAGTATCCAGAGCAATGGGTTTTTGAAGGTAAAAATCACATCCTGGCATCTCACTTGGCAGCTGTGGGGTGGGGGTGGGGGGTTGTTCAAGTAAGCAATTTAACAGAAGCTAAGTGGCTAGCCTGAAGACGGTTCTGCACAATCAGGCAGTTTAATGGAATCAAAGATAAGCTGGTTGGGGCATCTTGACCTCAGGTTCCTAAAATAGAGTTGGGTACTTTTCCACAGGGCTTCTCATCAAGATTAAATTCTCCTCAAGCCTTAAATGACCTCAACAAGATGGGGGAAACGTTTGAACTGTGTGCCCCATTAGACTACCATGAAATAAATGAGTTTGTAACTTGATTTTCAAAATGTATGCTTATCATAACTTTTGACAGTTTATCTCGTTTCTGACCATTTTTATCTCTTCTTATAACTCATTTCCTTCCCCCACAATGACCACCATGTAAGTCCTGAACATCTCTCTTCAATTGTGTTGAAGCTGGAACTAACTGCAAATTTTAATTTCTACTATTCATTCTACCATATTATCTAGTTATTTTAAAATTTGTGTCTTTCTCATACTAAATGGACATGAACTGTCCTGGATCTTCTTGAAGAAAAAAAAATGTAGTTCCTTTTCCCAAAACCAGTTCTTGATTTGTAGCCTATAGCTGGCAAGCTATCACCCACACTTAAAAGTCTGAAAGCTGTCATCCCTAAGATGTTTTCTTAATTTATAAATACCTGTTTTCTAACCCCTCCATGAGTCACCTAGGCAACCTAAAAAGAAAATTTTTGAAGGATTTAGAAAAAATTTAAATAGGCTTGCAAATTTACTTATCTTTCCACATACCTGACAAAAAAGCAATAAAGATTTTTTACTTGAACAAACCAAGGATGGTGTTTTAACCAAATATTTCCCCATCAAAATACTAACCAGAAGAAAATTTTATATATATATATATATATATATATATATATATATATATATATATGAAAATGAATATATATATATTCTTTTTTGACATATATCTTAATATATATTTTCATATATAAATATATATATCAAACTCTTTAGAAAGATCAGCCATTGGGTACAAAGGCTCTTCTACATTAGCACAATTTTATCAAATTATTAGAAATTTGTTTTTCTTTGTGTGTGTGTTCTTATGTATATAAGCAAATATGCCTGAACATGTACATGTGGAGGTCAGAAGTCAATGTCAGATGTCTTCCTCAATTATGGTTTACTGATTTGGCTATACTGGCTGGCCAGCAAGCTCCAGGGATTCCCCTGTTTCCATATCACCAGTGCTAAGACTATAGGCACATACGCCAAGGGTGCTAAGCATTTGCACAGTTTCTAGAGATCCAAAGTCAGGTCCTCAGCTTGGGCAAACACTTTGCTAACTGAAACATCTCCTCAGCCCTAGAAATTAGGTCTTATGAAGCCTTTGCCTATTTTCTAATAGAAAATCCCTTTTATTTTAATTTTCTTATACTATTTAGCAGCACACACATACACATTATCAACACATTTCTTCATGAGAAAGCTATGAGATTTTGACTTTTTAAATAATTTTTTTTCAAATTTCAGTTATGTTCTGATTCCATATGAGCCCTACATGAGAGCAAACAGGATGATTGAAATTTCTCACCACAATCTGAAAATGCAATGTCAAAACCAACCATGCTAATAATTCCTCTATAAATCTAAAACCTTAAAGGTCACATGTATTTTGTTTTCTGAAATCTGGCATACTAAAAATAAATCATAGGTATTTTTCCCTTCTGGAATTTAATTACCCTCTAGAAACCAGCAGATACAGTCAGAGGGTGTCATTTAGCAGCTGAGGGGATGAGGACTTCTTCCACTTGCCTTGCTTCCTTCTAACGAGAGCTCAGACAGACCTAGCCTCCCCTCCATCACAGGGAAAGGTCACAGTCTGTCATTAGAAGCTTGAGTGAGAAAGAGCGATGTGAACACTTTTTATGATAAAAGTTGAAGGAGCCCCAAACACATAACATATTGACATTTAAAGTGGGTATTTATGAAATAGAAGGCACTGTGGCACAGCACAGACATGGTATTCCTGGCAAGGTTTTCATTCATTTACAGAAGCCTTGGGTTGCAAGTGGCAATAAAGGCCACTCTGCCCAGCTATTACCTTATTCCTGAAAATTTTCCTTCCCAAGTGACTCTGGATAGTCTAGAGTCTAATAAATCATTATTATAATTAGTGAAAAGGTATCACCCTTATTTGAATTTAAGAAAACTGTAATTTGATTTTTGTGAGAATATATATATATATATATATATATATATATATACATATACATATACATATACATATATATATTCATGTTCATATGTGTGTTTATATGTATATAAAGGTGCATGAGCCTGTGAAGGCCAGAGTGTTCAAAGCTAGGTATTTTCCTTTATTATTCTTATACTTATTTTTAAAGACAGGATCTCTCATTGATTGAAAAGTTTGCTGCTAGCAACACCCTGAGATCCTCCTGTCTCTTCCTTTCCAGTGTGCTAGAATGTACCAGAGTAGTTGGCTTTTCTCATGGGTGGAGATCTTGTGTCCTCATGCAAATGGGACAAGCAACATATCAGTTGTCTTTTCCCTATCCTCACTTTATTCTTGAGGCAGAGTGTCTCTGTGTACCTTAAGAAGGCTTCAAACTCATCATCAGCTCGATTCAGTCTCTTGAGTATTGATCTGAATATGTGTAGCATCATGCCCAGCTATATCTCTTCTCGTTATGATTCTCCATTCATCCCAGACATAAAGAGTTGATTAATATGGTGATTTTAAAGCACAAACATTTTTGCCATGATGTAAAACAGTAACAACTCTAGGATTAACAAAACTTGTAAAGACTATGATAATCCAAGACCTTGCGTATACCAGCCACATAATGATGTCTAAATGCTAACAGTGTTTCTCATATTCTTAAAATTCCAAAGGAATCTTTCTTTCTTTTGATTTGATAAGTACTTGTCTTGATCTTATTTGATTCCAGATGTATGTACATCAAACACCTGTGTGACAAAAGGAAAAATTAAGCATGATATCCAACATGAAAAAAACTCATTCAAATGGAGGAATACTGACATCCATAGTGAGGAAAATCAAAGCAATGCATTAGATGGTTAAGGGACAACCAAGCAGTTATGATCATCCAGCCAGGATCCACAGAAGCCAATGCTGCTATGCTACATTTACAAGGGGGAAGTCAGCAAGTGAAAAGAAGGGAACTGAACAATTATTCTCTTATACAGTATTTGTGAGTCTTTCTTAGGTCTAGAACTGATGGTAGATATCATATGGTCCAGGTAAATAGCTATTTTTACACTTGAGAATTTAGTAACTGTTATAAACATCTCCTTATTAGTTGCATGCCTAGTAGAAATGTTCAGAAGACAAGTATTGTGTTGACGTTCTACAGAGGACACTGAGGTATGAGGGGCCTTTCAAAAGCCCCCTCCCCAAATTATCATAAACAATAGTAGTTACATCGGGTCAAATAAATCTCAACTTTGCACACTAAAACAAATACTATGTGTTTAAGAGAGCAACAAGCCCAGGGTTAAGAATTTGGCATCTAACATTAAGGTCTATGACTTCGAAGACTATTATGCTTCCTTGATTGTCAAATGATGCTGTCACAGGAGAAACTCTAATACTCCAGGGCTGTGTTTTCATGAATAGTTCTCAATGACTAGTTTAAAATCCATTATTTCTTGAATATGGCAGCAGCTCAAGAATCTGTCCAAAACATCTGAAATTAAATGTCACATCAAGTTTTGACAGACTAAAACTTTTAAGCACACATTTCCCTTTAAATATATCTTTTTCTTTTTCAAAACCAAAGCTAAATTTCCTGAGCTGTGATCAAGAATATGAGAGTCCCAACAAGCTTATTAGATAGCAAAAAAGCACTCAGAAGACACTTGTAGCTACAGAACCAGAAAGCACTAAAGCCACAATATTTATCTTATTTCGTAGTTGAAGTCATAACAATCCTCACTTCAGAGGGAAGTGAAAGCCACCCTAATGGGGAAGAAAATGATATAACGTTAGCACAAAGAGATTTGAGATTCAAGATCTGAGGATTCAAGCAAGAATGTTTTTCTTTTCTCACTATTACAGGAAAGTCATATTTACAGCTGTATTGTGACAAATTACCTCCTCCTGTATCTCATTTCATGAATTGCTTCTTTGCTAAATATATTTAGTCATCTCTCTTTCCTGTTTACTCACTAAAACCATTTAAATTCCCATCTTCAACCCCAGTAGAAAAATTTCTACATTAAACATTTCTCTTGCTTTAAAAAAATGGACAAAGTACTTAACGAGGCAGGAAGCATAATTTTTTTAAATCAGCAAATAATGTATTAGAAGATATCATTGTGACTTTTTTTTAAACATTGTCTTCCCATGACCCTCACAATCTTTTTCCTCTGCTCCCTCCTGTAGCTCCCTGCCCCAGATTACTTACCTTGTCTGTATCATTAGGCATATCTTAGAGAGAAACAGTTACCTGGACCACTGAGATGGTTCAGCAAGTAAAGGCACGTTTCTTCCACCAAGCCAGAGGAACTAAGCTCAGTTCCTGGGGCTTACATGGTGAGAGAAGAGAACCTATTTTTGCAATTTGCTCTCTAACCTCTACGTGTACAACATGGCATGTATGTACCCATATATGTTCACACACATACACACAGAAATAAATAGGTGTGAAACATAGAGTTAATTAATTTAAAATTGTTAGATGACAAAAGTGAAAAAAATGTGACAGTAGACCCTGTCTAAATAGTCTTTCAAAACATCAAAATGAAAGTAGTCCAGGAAGAAGGAAGCTTTCTACAGAGGAGAGAACCTTCAGCTGACCTGGAAAATGAGGATTCTTGTAAAGCACCAGGAAAGGACATACTCACTCCTAATGGAGAATAGGGCAGAAACATAGGTTTGCAGATGAGAAAATTCTTTTATCCATTTTTGGCCTACCGAGTTGTGCAATCTTCATGGTCAAACATTGTTCCACTGAACACTCCCAGTACAAATTATGTCCAACCTCTTATCAGTACTTAGGCAGTTCATTCACAAAACTCTTAATGCTCAACAGTGAAGGTATGTACCATTTGTCAACTTGACTGATAAAGCAGGTATCCAAAGTATCACCATTTCTAGGGGCTAGCATTTTTATTAGTAGACTATAAAAAAATGTTTCTTAATCTATAATACAGTACATGGCTGGCCATAATGTGACTTCATCAGATCTGCTGAAGACCGTAAAGAACAAAGAATGCTGCAGAGTCTACCTCTTGCATTCCACCTGCCCAGTGCATTTTACCTCCCTGTTTCTTGGACTAGGATTTATACCAACATCTCCCTTAGTTCTCAGGCTTTCAGAATCATCCTGAATTATATTTCCTTCTTTCTTGGGACTCCAGTTTGCAGGTTCAGCCTGCATAATTTCATAAGCCAGTTCTTCATCATAAATACCAAGGAAAACATAAATATAAAAGAAATGAAAATATCTGCTAATATACTCCTAGAACTGAGGGCATGATTCCAGACAGCCTTTCATTAGGATATAGATGCAGAAACTTTACTCCTATTGCCTAGGTCTATGAACAGACACATCAGACTTGTATTCTTAATGCTATCTGAACTAGCCTCATCCTATCCTCCCCTGGACTCCTTTAGACAATTTCACCCCTTGGATTTGATGATATCTGATAAATATCCTCATCTGAGCATTTGGCCACCACAAAGGTTAGCTGCAACACCTCCATAAAATATGAATTGCCTTACCAATTTGTCTTGCTCTTCCTTCTCTCTCACCAGTCAGATGCTCTGGCTACTGACAGACTTATTTTTTTTCTTTTTTTTCTGACCATCACTTGTGATTTCATTACTTTGAAGCCAGAACCATAATGCTAAGTCCCTCTGTATCCTAGCCTAATGTCAAACTACCCTAGAAGCCTAAATTCTCTTGGAATCCTGAAGGACAATAGTATGTTCACCATTAATTTTGTACCAAAATGGCATCTGAATAAGTATCTAGTTACTTGAGCTGTGCCCTTGTCAGTCTCTGAGTAGCTTACAGATAAGGACTGCATCTTTGCCTTTCCATCCTAAACTATATGTCTATATGCAAAAATCTTGATTTGAAACCTTTCACAGGCTCATAAATATTTGCTAGATGGGAGATCCCTAAATCCTGAACCACACTCTTTCTAATACCATCCCAGTCATTCCCTAAGGTCCTTCTTCAGGACCTTTAGCTCCTGATTACCAACTGTGATGGTTTGCATATGCTTGGCCCAGGGAGTGACACTCTTAGAAAGTGTGGCCCTGTTGGATTAGGTGTGTCACTGTGGATGATCATCCTAGGTGCCTGGAAGTTAGTATTCTGTTAGCAGCCTTCAGATGAAGATATAGAACTCTCAGCTCTGCCTGCACCATGTCTGCCTGGATGCTGTCATGCTTCCACCTTGACAGGAACCTCTAAACCTGTAAACTATCCCCAATTAAATGTTGTCCTTTATAAGACTTGCATTGGTCATGGTGTCTGTTCACAGCAGTAAAACCCTAAGACACCAACCATCCTTACTTCATGGATTCCTCCATCACTTCCCATTGGAAAACACAGATATTTGCATTACAATTTTTAACAGTAGCAAAATTACAGTTTTTATTTTATTTTATTTTATTTGGTTTTTTGAGACAGGGTTTTTCTGTGTAACCCTGGCTGTCCTGGAACTCACTTTATGGACCAGGCTGGCCTTGAACTCTGAAATCCACCTGCCTCTGCCTCCCGAGTGCTGGGATTAAAGGTGTGCGCCACCACGCCTGGCTAAAATTACAGTTATGAAGTATCAACAAAAGTAATTTTATGATTGGGGTCACCACAACATGAAGAACTGTATTAAAATGTTCCAACATTAGGAAGGTTGAAAACCACTGCCCTAGATTATATTGTCTATTGTCCACATGTGTTTTCCTTTGTCCTTTTGAGGGTGGGGGAACTGAGGGTCAGGAACCACTGTGGAGTAGACTACAGCTATGCTTCAAATCCCAGGGATGATGGAATTGACAGTATGAGCTGTCCTCACTGCTAGAATCTGATAGTAATCAAAGTGTGCCAACTGCTAACTATAAGCATTGCCTCTGCTCGAAGAACAAACCACAAGTAGTCACAGATCTCAGAACAAAGACCTTCAGAGCCAACTATAACTGAACTCACAGCCCAAGGCACAATCTAAGTCATTGAGATTTATCATGTGCCATCCCTGCAGTGGCAACCCACTGTATAGCAATGCTTACTTTATGTTCCCCAAGGCTCTGATTTATAAACTACTTATAAAATAAACTATAGCATACTTAGGACTTTGTATCTTCTTCAAAAAACAGTTGACTCACATTTTACAAACCTCTGAGATTTCCTGATGCTTTGCATTGTGAGTGTTAGGCTGACAGAGGTTGTTGCTACTGATCCTTCTTTTGTTTGGCATGCTAAAGGCCTCCCCTGACACCTTTCTCTTGCTAAATAAACTTAAGCATAATAATGGTCACATTTTATGTGAATGCATAGATCAGATATTACCCATAAACTTCAGCAATATTGTATGTTTATGCTTCAAGTTTGGCTATTTCAAATGCATCAAAAAAAAAAACCCACAAAATTTGATTGGTATTAAAAATATAACATGATAATGATAGCTGGAAAGACTATTTACGTAATGAAGCCATGAAGCTGACTAAAAACATTTTGAGGTTAAAAATCATAAGGACTTAATCCTTGACATCATTAAGACTATTTTTCCTATGTTATTTTTATTCTAAGACCAAATACAGTTTCAGATCTCAAGCAAATTTAGATCTAAGGTAGCTTGGGGATTAAAGAACAGATGGGAAACCAAGAGTCCAAAACTGAAACATTATCCAACCTCTGATGTGCTGTCTGATACTTAAAACATTGCTCTTTCAACTTTAAAATAAGTTGATTTGACAAAACAGTCCAGTTAGCAATGTCAAAGCTATTTTGGAGATGTCCTATTCAGGGTTTCTTTAGACACCTTAAAGGTAACAGTTGAAAACTCATATATGGAAAAACTATTGTTGACTTCAATTTATAATTTGATTTACAAAAAAAAGGGGGAGGGGAATGAGACAATGGCTCAGTGGGTAAAGTTCTTATTAAGTGAGTATAAGGACCTAAGTTCAGATTGCCTATCTACATGTAAAACCTTGATGTTGTAACCTAATGCGGTTACCCCTGTACTGGGAGGAAAGTAGCAAACATAGATGGATGTCTAGGACTTGCTGGGTAGTCAGTCTACATGAAATGAAGTGTCAAGTTCAGTGAGTAATCCTGTCTTAAAAAGTAACTTGGAAAAGAATTGAGAAATATACAGGAAGACAACCTATGTCCTTTACACATGCACACAGGGTTAGCACCCCCCACACACACACATACACACATAGAGTCACACACTACATACACCCCACATACACACAAAAAGAACAGAAAATAGCAAATGGTTGTTCTTATATAGTGAGTGTAATACATCTTACTGAGAATAATCCAAATTTTTGAAATAAGGTTTTTGCTGACCTATATGCTGAATATTTGGTAATCTATTAAGGTTTTTTGAGCCTTGGTTTTCTCATCTTGAGAGTAACAAAATAACCTGGGTCTTTTAAGAGGGTAGAAGTTACGCATATGTACATAGTATAAAATGACTAACAAAGGCATAGTTATATCTCAGTAGATGGAAAATAATTCTCACTAATATTATGTCAAGCCATTGAGCTGCAGTGAAGTGTATAAACATATTTGCTAAAAAAATAATAGAGCTGCTTGTCATAGGTGACTAGGACTTACATGGCTTTCACATTATGTTCCTAGGTTTAACTTTGTTGTACCATGAGAACCACAGTGGGACAAAGGGACTTTGAGTCATTAAGAAGAAAGCATAGCAATATAAACAAAATACATAGGTTCACCCATCACAATATACTCTGCAAATGTGGGTCTCATCACAAACCAATGTTACCCAGGTCATTTGTCTGATAACAACACCTCCTTTCTGTCTGCTCCAGTTCAGTTTGACCTGTCACTCACTGTCAGACTGAATCAATCATCTGAATCAAAATTCTAATGACAAGGCAATCAATATGCAACACCTATTTTGGGCCTGGTCTAGCTCCCTGATGTTCTTTTTATACCTCCCTGCTATTCTTAAGGACCCTGGAATTCAATTTTAAAGATTTAAAAAAAAAAAAAAAAAAAAAAAAAAAAAAAAAAAAAAAAAAAGCCACTCCTAAAGTGAAGTTTTTCTAGTTTGCCAAGCAAATAATGAATGTTGTGTGAGCAGGCCTCACAAAGACTAATTACATAAGGCTAAGCCTCTCTACTTCAACAATAGTCTAGATACAACTTAATAAAGTTTCAAGTTGCTAAAAAGCTGAGGCTTCATCTAATTCAACCATGTATTTGATAGATAATAAAGCTAGATTGCAGATCAGAACATCCAAGTAACTTATCCATGCTTACAAAATACAGAGAGATAAAAACCAAAGTTAGAATTATCTCCATAATTCTTCAGTAAAAACCCCTGCAAAAGAACAATGCTGCATGCCCAGTTCTCTTCAGCCATAGTGCTCTATGACTTCCAGCATTGTTTCAGAGACATACCTCTTCCGAATTTCCATCTCTGAACTTGTGCCCTCTGCTACTTTTGAGTTGCACAACCAAATCTATGAACATAGTTGAAACTTAACATATATTGTGTGGAGATTTGAAAACTGCATTTAGGTAGTCAGTGAACTGAAATGTAATTCACAGGTTGTTGTTTTTTTAAATATTCTTTTTGGAAGACTAGCGGATATGCTTAATGAAATGCAGAGAGAGGATTCTTGCCTTGAATAAAGTTATTGTAAAGAAGTACAGATATGAGTGGGTGGGGGGGCACATCCTTGGAGAGGAGAAAGGCAGCTTCTTCCACTTTGTTTTTCTCATCATCCAGGAAGTCAGCTTGACAGGGTTTCACCTGATGGAGCCATCCTGGTGATCATTGGCAATCACCTCTTGCACACTACAGTGTGGGCTTGACGTCATGCTGACTGCTTTAATTTGCCAATGTAAGTCTAAAATTGTGCTTTCAGGCAAGGAGCCAATACAAAGGCTTTGTCTCCCACAGTTCTCATGCTGCTCTGGATTCATCATCGCTTTGCAAACTAACAGCCAAGGTCAAGTGTGTTGTCTCTGTGCTGAGCTATACTGGCACACTCTGAAGCCTGCTTGAATCTACCTTCACAAAACTTCAGTGTCAAGCACCGTGAGTGAATCACTCTCTAGGAGTTTTATAATCCCAGTGACTATTTTCAGGCACCTTTGCAAATGACATCATTTAGTTTCACTTTATAGTAGTTGTTGGTTAAATTTTGCAAATGAGAGAATGAAAAGGGATTCTAAACTCAGATCATTACAAAGTATACTTTTCCAGATTAGGAAATGACTTCTATGGGGTTCCATGATGGGCTTCAAAAGAGTATAAATGTCATATATGGTTACAAGACAGGAACATATGGAGAATGGTGGACAGCTAATAACATAGTCCTTGAGCCGTACATACAAACTTCCATGTTGGCTCAACTACCTAATTCTCAAAGTGGAACCTATGGGGAACACAAGTAGGCTTTCTCCTTTTTTGAATGAGACTTCAAAAGATGCTTTTCCCCACTAGGATAAGCACATCACCATGAATCTTCTACTTTGACTCAGACAGAAAGGGAACTAAAACAAAGGATGGTCACTCTGATAATAACATCTTGATGCACACCTTCAAATGAATTTGTCCTGAATAATAAATCAAGTACTTAAGAACTCACATCTTAAGCTATTTTTTAAAGTATATTGTGAATTGCAAAGCATAAAAAAAAAAAAAAGAACCCAGCCATGTTGCCTGACATTTGAAGAGAGTGTCTATTAAAATAAAAAAGATCTTTTTTTCCTGGACAAGTATAGAAGTGAATTCCTAGTCTGGGGTTTGAGCATCATAAAAACTTTCTTGTCTTTAGATCTCAGTTCAAAGGCAGAAGGCTGTGCCTGGAGTGCTGTGGCCAACAGAGATCCACAGCAGTTCCTCTGTAAGAAATAACAGAAAGAAATACATAGTTCACTGGCAGACTACCAGCCCTGGAACAGTGGCCACAACAGTGTCTCCCAAGTAGTGTTAAGTACAGGATCTGTAATGTAATTGTGGATCTCTGGACAGAGCAATTTGCTACTTGATAAGAGAATGCGTACAGGTCATAAAGCAGCTTTGGAAAGGATCAAAACCTGCTCATGACTTTAAAGTATAATGTGGAAGTTCAGGATAAAAAGGTGAAGGGAAGACAGCCTGTGACTTGACAGATACTTATAAAATTCCATTATATCTGGATACCCAGGAAATTAGCACCTTCCCCTTAAGAACAGATATAGCGTCTAACCAATTATTATTAACATTACAAAAAAACTTAGGAGCATCTACCAAAGATTCAGTCATGGGTAAATGCCCTTTCTTGGTCTCTTTGTGACATGTCTCAGAAAAGCTTTTTTTAAAAACTCAGTGCCTTTGCCTGTCCGTATATCCCATTTAAACAACTGTTGCTTGTACAGTCAGCACATCCTTTTTTTGTTGTTATTGTTTTTTTTTTAATTATAGTTGCTTTAAAATGGACTAGTCTGTGAACTCTATGCATGAGTAGATTGCATCTTAGAACTCCCCCTCAGTACTAAGAAATGACCCTGGCCTATAACTTCTGGTCAAGTTGCTAAACTTCAAAACTGACTCACCCATGGCAGTATATGTAAAACATCAATAGATCCTTCAGCTTTATTCTGACATTATCAGCAGTGCTCACAGGCTAAGTACATATGGGAAATTCTATGACAGGTGGAAAACTCCCCTTTAGACTCCATGATTGCTTCATTAAAATGGATGAACACCAAAACATTTTCCTGAGTTATTACTGACTTCAAACAGCTTATTAGACAATTTCACATTATAGAAAGATTTCTAGAAACATGAGTCACATCATGCTATATCCATGTGTTATAAAGTGCTAGACAGACATAGTAGGACTGACAACGGTTCTGAAGTGCACATCAAAATAAGCCCTTGTGACAATGGTAGTTTCCCAGGGCTTCTATCACATCCCAGATCACAAAGACCCAACAAAATATACTTTCTATTGTTAAGATTTGAGATACAGTAGAAATCAAATGGGGTCAGTGAAGACAAATCCAAAGAACATTTTGAAATCATCAGTTAGTAAAGATTTTCCCATCACCATGAGTGGACATGATAGTTTCTAGAACACCTTCAATGCTGTAAATTCACCATGTATTCCAACATATCCTGTTACATCTGGCCTTCATGGAAACCCAGGGAAACAAAGAGAGCAGCACCATTTCCAAACTCTAATTAGAAAATTGGTTCTAAGGGGTGTAAAGGAATTAACCCAGTAAAGGGGAAAAAAGGAAGGAAGGGGAGACAGAGGCAGAAGGGAGGGAGGAAGGAAAGAAAGGTAGGCCTACATAATTTATATCCTCAGTAACTATAGAAGAGAGAAACAAGACTGTCTTCTCCATAGAAGAAACTGCTTTGGCTATAGCTCTACTTCCTATAGTAGTCAGACAGCATGAGCTACGGGAAGCCCAGTTAACACCAGTGACCATCATACTGACATATCTGACTGACCTTGAACTTCATTACATTTTTATTGCAATATGTTAGCATGATAAGATCTTTACCAAGAGGAACCTGTAACAAAAATTGAAGGGCATTCAGAGCCATGAGACTGTCTATACTGAAAACGCCTCCCTTTCACACCAAATGCATGGCCCAGAAAAGACACAACTATTCAAACCAATAAACAAGATAAATACTTTTGTCAGTGCTACTCTGCCTATTTGGCAGGATGCTGCCATTTTCCCTTCAAGATAATCTTTAGTGGCTAGGCTGCATTGGGCCTGCTGTGCTTCTTTTCTTTAAGTAACTCTCACTTTTCCTTTACTTCAAAAACTAAGCTGGATCTGATTTCCATTCTACAGGAGAAAGGACCCACCTGGCCAGTGAACATCACCTTGATCATGTTCTATTTGCCCCCATTCCTCAAGTAATTTGAAGTCTCCAATCTCTTAGATGACCCCTCTTGCTATACGCTCCTCAAATAGGCAAAGCAAGTCTACAATGTTTTCCAGCTATAAACTTTCTGAAAATTGAAAGGACGATGAAAATGTGCTATGATGGTTTGTGTGAGAAATGCCCCCATAGGCTCCAGCATTTGAATATTTGGTCCTCAGTTGGTGCTGTTTGGGGGAAGATTAGGAGGTGTGGCCTTGCTGGAGGAGGTACATCACTGTGGATAGGCTCTGAGATTTTTATAACCTCACCCCATTACCAGTTCGTTGTCTCTGATTGGTGCTTGAGGTTGGAGATGCTCACTCTTAGCTCCCTGCTGTCATGTTTCCTCCTCCGCTATTACAGACTCTCCATCTGCAATCTCAACCCAAAATAAGCTCTCTCATCCATAAATTGCCTTGGTCACAGCAACAGAAAAGCATCTAATATAGGGTGCAGTTACTCATCATCTTAGCTGAAGAGAGTATTATATGAAATTCTTGGGGGCTATCAGAAGTGCTTCCAGTAAGGTTATTTGACTATATACATTGTAGAAAAGAGCATGGAGGCTCAAAATAGTAAGAATAGAAAGGCCACTGTGGCAGGCTAAAGGCAAGCAATGCCTACCAGTGCCTCAGAATTGAGATAACTTAGAATTAAAAAACAGCCTGAGGGAACATGCTCAAGTTTAGTACTGGACAAACAGTGACTTGAAAAGTATCCAGTTATTGAAACAGGGGGTGAGAAACAACATAACACCTCTCAGCCTGTGAGCAGCATATAAGAGGGGAGGGCTAACTGCTAGGGAAAGAGAGAAAGATGTAATGGGTAAAACTGGCACCAAAAGAGATGTTGGATACAAAAGCAGCCTGAGCTTAGACCATCCCTGTGCTGTAGAGCAAGTCTGTGCTTAAGAAATGTTCTGGGTTTCTCAACATAAAAGCACAGTACTATAACTGAAAGCCATGTAAAGGTCAACACCAAGCCTGGTGCTTTAGTGAATATAAGTTCTGCATCTTCCTTTCCCTGGAAGATCACAGCCAATATTAACATGCTATTCTGAACAACATCTACTTTGTAGCCCAGTGTGGCCCCAGAAGAATGCCAGTGAAGCTAGCTCATTGTGAAATATGTGTATATTCAGGCCATAAGTGAGGCAAGAAATGGAACTTGCTTTTGCTTTATAGCTCAATCAGACAGCTAAGGAGGGTCAAGAGACCCCATAAGCTCTGGATTGTAAGCAGGTAGTGGCCCTTGGAAAAATACACCTCTGTATGGCCTCTGTATTGTATTGCTTTTTACCTCATCTGTATTTAAATGACATGGGTTATTGTGGCTGGTCTGACCCATGTCGCCAAGACAAAGTTGATTCTATGATAACCTGGTACAGAGCAGGGAAATGAATGTACACCCAACGACCTCCAGCTCTAAGCCATACCTGCTGACCTATTGACAATACTAAAGGAGGAAGGGGTGGATATTTCTCAGGTTTTGAGTGCTCCATTGGTTGCACAGTCCACCGAGATATAGAAAGATCAGTAGGAATGGAAGACATTCACTAACTTGTGGTTGAGACATTGACATGGTTCTTTTTTCTTTACCTTTTCATTTTTTATGAAGACGTCTTCAATGCTTGCAGATGAGTTTTCCTTTTTCTCGCTTTATCTTTTTATACATATATTTTTATTGTTCGGTGTTGTATTTTTTGTTTTTCTTTCTCTTTCTCTCCTTCCAGTCATCAAGTCCTTATACTGCATCTTTCCCGTTCTTATATACAGTCTTCATTTTTCCTCATACCACTGATCTTTCCCTTTTAATTTTTTGGATATTATTTCTGCTTTTCATTTTCTGTACTCCTCTTTCTTTTTTTTCTTATTTATTATGATGATTTAAACTATTTTATCTGTATTATTCAACACTTCAGTTTGTTGTTCCTACTATTATTGTTAGGAATATTGATTTCATAGTTGTTACTTGGTTTTGTATCTAGTTCATCAATGCCCATTGTACTAATGTTATTAGTTTCTTTCCCCTTTCTACTTGGCTCTATGTATGAACCTCAACATTTATACAGATGCAAGCTGCTAAACTGTACTCCTGTCATTCAGCACAGATTACCATATGTACTACTCCCCCCAACACAACTTCAGTAAATGCTTTGACTTAATCAATAGGGAAAAAGGGGAAAAAGATGAAGCAAGTATCCATGTAGGCATACTCAAAGTAGACTGAAGATCCACTTCCAACACAACAAAATAAAAATCTGCAGCCCACATGAAAATGCTCATCAAAATACTTGCAAACCAGATTGAAGAACCTGTCAAAATGTCACACCCAAGTTGGTTTCATTTCAGAGATGTAACAATGATTCAATTAAAACACTAGGTAAATCCCAACATCCCTTCATTATAAAAACTATAAAATCCCAGAACAAACTTTATAGAAGGATTCTTCATCAATATATAAAAGTTAAATGTATCAAACTAATCATGAACATCATACTCAATGAGAAAAACCTACAGGCCTTTCCATTGAGATAGGAAACATGACAAGGATTCCCATCTCACTGCTGTTATTCAATGTATTTCTTAAAATTCTAGGCAGTGCACTAAATGGTGGGGAATAAGAAAAGGGGCTGTAAACATGGAGAAAATAAACCAAATTATTCATCTCCCATTAAGGCTCCTCCCTCCCTCTGCCTCCCATGATTATTTTGTTCCCCCTTCTAAGTGTGTTTAAAGTATACACAGTTGGGCCTTTCTCCTTATTAAGCCTCATACAGTCTGTGAGTTGTATCATCAGCATTCTGAACTTTTTGGCTAATATCCACTTATCACTGAGTACATAACATGCATGTCCTTTTGTGTCTGGGTTACCTCACTCAGGATGATATTTTCTAGTTTCATGAATTTGCCTGCAAAATTCATGATGTCCTCATTTTTGATAACTGAATATTATTCACAAAGAAGGCAAAACCATACAGTAGAAAAAAAGAAAGCATCTTCAACAAATGGTGCTGGTCTAACTGGCAGTGTGCATGTAGAAGAAATTGTTCCATATTTATCTCCTTGTACAAAGGTCAAGTCCAAGGAGATCAAGGACCTCCACATAACATGTCTAGAAGAATTAATTTCATTAAAATATCCATATTCCTAAAATTAGTCAACAATACAATCACCAACAAAATTCCAATGACATTCTTTACAGAAATAGAAATCACCTTAAACTTAAATAGCTCCAATTTGTAAATAAATAAATAAATAAATAAATGCATACATACATACATATGTACATACATACTTATAAGTCTCACAATACCTGAACTCAAATTATACTATCAAGCCATGGTAACAAAGCTCTTATGATATCAACATGAAAACAGAAATATAGACCAATAGAATAGAGCACCCATAAATAAATTCAAGAAGCTATAGACCTCTGGTTCTCACCAAAACATATTTCTGGACATTGCCTCTTGGGAAGCTGGATGTCTTCTTATACAGGGATTAGAATTAGGCTATTGTTCATACTACATGAAAATCATCTGAAATTAGTTTGCTAATGTAGGTCATGAAACTTCACAGGCACCACCAGAAAACACAGAGGAAGCAATTCAACACATAAGCATAGGAAATGGCCTTCTGAACAGGACTCAGAAAATGGGAGAAATAATAGGATGACTAACAAAATAGGTTGAGCCAAGCTTGGAAGGGTTTTAATATCTTAAGAAGAGGGGAAAGACAGTCTATAAAACAAGAGAAAAATCTTTACCAGTCATTCATCTACAGGAGGATAAACATAGTATCTATAAAAAGTAAACCAAAAGAAATTGAACACCAAAAAACAAATTTAGTGATTCAACCAGCAAATGGACAAATGAACTGTGCAGTTTTCCAAAGAAAAACCAGTAGCAAATAACTACATTCAACATCTTTAGTCTCAGGGCAATGTAAATTAATATACTTTAAGATTCTGTTTGGCCCTAGCCAGAATAGCTATGACCAAGAAAATAAAAATTAACAAAGTCTGGCAGGAGCTTGGGTGGTGGGAGGGTGGGGGGCATGTAAAGCACTGTTAAGTGGAAATGTAAATGAATGCAGTTATGATGCACATCAGTCTAAAGATGCCTCAAAGAAACTAAAATTAGAACTACTATATGATCTGCCACAGCCAGAGGAATCAAAGTACACCATTCAGTAGAGATCCTTGCACACCCATGTTAACAGTCTACTCCTCACAATGACCACACTGTCAGTCAACCTGGTTACTCAACAAGGAATGAAGGAATAAAGAAAATGCAGGGGGCAGATGCTCTTCAGTCATAATGAAGATGAAGTCATTTTTATTTGTAAGAGCATGGATGGGCCCAGAGATCATCGTTAAGATAAACGTAAGATAAATTAGATTCAGAAATATAAGCCTAGCACATTTTAGAGTGATATATATATATATATATATATATATATTCATTTGCCTGAAAATATCACAATGAAAGCCATTGTCTTGTAAAATGAATAATGCTTATAAAAATAAAAAGCACAAAAAATTTAAAATAGACCTACCATCTGACCTTAACATAACCCCTATAAGCAAACAAATAAAACCAGCATATCAAAGAGGTATTTACACTCAGAGATTTATCTAAACACTACTTAGAGTAGCCAAAATATTAAATCAATTTTGGCATCCTTTTTTGTGTTTTGTATTTTTATCCCATTTATGCAATGGAGCATTATTTTCAAAAATAATAATAGGCCATTTAAAAAGAAGAAATATTGTCATTGGTAGCCCAACAGATAGAACCATCTCAAAGTACAAAGGATTAAAATAGAAATTACTAGAGAGAGGAAGAACAATGGGAACAGGAAATAAAGGGAAGTTGGGAGTTGTGCATTGAAACTTGGTTCCTAAGAGTCCCTAGGGATTGTCTAGACTTTGCATAACTAAAAGTCAGCAGAGACATGAGTAAGTTCACACATGATGTCAGCATAATTACTAACTATGAAAGATTCATAGTTCTGGTTTTATTGGATTTCAAATATCTTTCAAATGACATCTTGACTTGGTTTTAAAAGTTAACCAATTGAGAATGTTTTGAATATGGCTAACCCACCCCAGCCTGACTTCCAGCTTCTCTTTTCAGGCTACTTCTAAATGCCTCTGAAAGTAGACAATATTTTATAAGATTTGATCACACCCTTCCTCCAAAATGACTTTTTTCATTGGAATTTTTTGGTTTTAATTTTTATTTTCACTCTGTATTTAGGTCTTTACCTCTCTGTGTGAATCTGGCAGCCTTGTCTCTACAGTCTAAGGTAGAAAAGAGTTACCCCCTATCTGTCTCCTCATGTCAGGTTGCTTATTTTGGAATGGCTAATTGATAAAAGCTAAGAAAAAGCAAACAACCAAGGAAGGAAAATACAAAAAAGACACCTTCACAGAGGACAGGTATCTAAAGGTAAAATTTCCAACTAGTAATAGCACAAAGATGCACTGACCCCAGAATTCCCATGTCTAACACATACACACCCTCTAGCTAAGAAACACAATTTGCTGGCACTTATTGTTTTAGTGATAGAAGCATCTAAGTGAATATCTCTTTATACTCAGTGTATAACACCATCTCCTGGTTTAGTTTAACCTGACTAGCTTGCTGTGTTCCAATCCCCTTTAAGATTGAGAGAGATATCTGCCTCATAGTCATTCTGATAATAGTGATTATTGAAAGTCCTGATTAAACAGAGAACCAAATCATGCCTGGCTTAAGGATGATACTCAGAGCCAGATGCTGTAATTCTTCCCAGTAGAAGCAACTTATAAAGACAACCAGCATCATTTCCAATATTCACTTTATAGATTCAAATTGACTGCACCATGCACAGATTTCTCCTGCAACTACACATAAGCATGCTTTAGGTAATGTGGCAGGGAGGATGTATAGTGATGAGAGATCAAAATATCCTGATGCCACTTTTATAATCATAAATTTAAAAAAATGCAGAGGGGACAAGTCTCCAGAATCCCACCATCATAATGGCTGTCATGCCTGTTTTTGTTGAAACTCCTCTGTGGGAAATAACTGCACAGGGTTATGGGGAAGGAACAGCACAAGAGAGGCACCATATCTGCAAGGAGGAAGGAAACACAGATGTGACCCATCTGATGAGAAGTCCCTCTCCTCAATCACCTGCATCCCAACACAACCATCTCCTCTGGTGATGCACTGCACTGTTTCTATGGCTTTGCAAAACTACTACATACATCAGAGCTGATTTTTATGAAGCCACAATTGATTCTTAAGCAGCCCTAAGGATAGAGTTCTCCAGTGGGAGAACAGGGTTTGAAACAACCAATCAGAAACAAAACACAAGAATTGGCTTCAGGAAATATAATTGAAACAAATTTTGTTTTTCTTTCTTTAACCATTGTTCACTATTTCTTTCCAGTTAAGCAACTGTTTTATGTCTTAACTATAGGTTGTGGTTAATTTCCATTGTAAACTTGTTTAGATTAAGAAATGTCTAAGATATTAATGAGGTAAATTCCTCTGGATGCATTTTCAAGGTTATTTCTAGAAATGTTTGGCTAGTAAGGGAAAGGTGACCCTGCATGTGAACAGCATCATCCTAGGGAGTGTGGTCCTGTACTAAATAAGGGGAACAGTAGAAAACATGCTGAGCACAGATGCCCCCCTTTCTTGGTTGCCTGGATCTACTGCTATGTCTTCCTCAACACAATGGACTATGTTTCCTTGAACTGTGAACCCAAGTAAACTAGTCCTTAGGTATTTTGTCAGTTATTTTATGACCACAATAAGAAAATAACTAAGATACCATGTTGTTTCTACAGTTATGTAATTAAGGTTTAAATCTAGAGAGAAAGCAAGAAAGCCTTGGAAATTGTTAGTAAAACTGTAGCAACTTAGACCAATGGAATAAACTGTCTTCATTCATTCTGGTAACAAAAGTCTGCTCTGTATTCACTATAAGAGCCACTTTACAGCATATGGTTTAAAGAAATAATTATTGACACTTTAATAGCTCTAATCCAAAATAACAATGTACATAAATTGTTTATTCAATAATTAAATTTGTCCCTAAAAAAAGCAAGACTGAAACAATTACTAGTTCAGTGCTAGGGGGCTGGGACAGGGAGCTAGCCTGAGATGACCACCAGTCCAGCATCTCACAAGCCTGGACAAGCTTCCAGGACTTGGAGCAAACCAGAGTCCAGAAGAAGCCTGGGACTGTAGACTCAGGTTGAAGTGAGCCCAAGACACATGACCATCCCATGGAACCAATCAGGCAGGTTGTGTGAAAAGTGAGCTCAAGAAGACCATCAGACAAGCATCAAGGGACCTGGACAGGAAACTATCCTGAGATGACTACCAGTACAGCACTGTGTAGGCAAGACCATGCCAGAGATGACCCCTGTCTGGTGTTATAATGCATGAGCAGTGAATAGCACTCCTGAGACAATTCCTAAGATGACACAAGGCACCACTAACAGGATCAAGTAAGTTGTGGAGAAATGGAAAAGAAAGAGAAAGAGAAGGATGTGGGCAAAATGAAGAGAGGCAGAACTAGAAAATCAGAGTAGTGAAGAATACCCTTATATGAGCAACAGGTGATGCTACTTGGGACTATGGTGGGATCCTGGCCTGTGCTGAAGCTAGGGACCTTGCTCCTGCACTAGTAGGAGTCTGTTACCACCAAAGGCAAGGGGATGTCCCTTGTCTGGGCTGCCACCTGAGGAAATGTTGATTCCTGAGTGATGTGAAGAACTGGACACAACCCAGTTCTAACCAGGGCATTGTGGGAGGGCTAGCCCTGGGGACAGGAAATCTGGGGCAGAGGAGCTGACTATGCCCTTAGCCAGCTTCAGAATTTGGGAGAGCACATTGCAGGAGTTGTAGGTGATCTGCCCTCGAGGATACAAGCATGGGAAATCTGGCCTTAACGCCCCACATGAATGAGGGAGAGATACCCTTCTTCTCCCTTCCCTATCACCACCTGCAACAGGCAGGAGACCTGGCTCTGGAGTCATGAAAGCAGAAGAGCTCCCTTTTGCCCTCACTGCCTCATGCCCCAGCATCAGGCAGAAGAGTTGGTATCATGAGAGCAGTTGTGCAGCACAGAAGAGCTGGCCCAGGATATGGGTGTTGCAGGTGAGCTGGCCCTGCCTCTTTTCTACTGGGCAGCTGTGTAAATGAGTAAGAGATGCCCTCCTCCCATCCCTTGTTCCTCACCATCTATGGCAGGCAGTAAATCTGACCCCAGGGTCATGAGTGTGAGAGAACTGGCCATTTTCCTCTTCAGCTGCAACACTCAGGAGGATGGCCCTGCACCTTGCCTGGGCATCAGGGTAGATGTAGCCAGACTTTTGGCTTCTTCCTGGGTTTCTATTTCTACCACCATTCTCCACCCTTATCTTTTCCACCCCTCCCCCAACACTAGGTAGGACAGAAAGAAGGCTAGAGGGGAAAGAGGGTATTGATCTCCTTAGACTACTTCCTGCTGATAAGGGGCATCAAGTTCCTTGGGGCAATTTTGATCTTCCTTGTCAAGATAACTCCGGCTAACAACCAGCAACAATAGCAACCACCAGCATCAAGAGCAGCAGCTCATTCCTCTCACAGGGCTCTTGCATTTATATAGCCTCTCAAGAGTTTCCACAATTCTAAATGTTATACACTTGAAGAAACTATCTGCAGCTGGCAAAATTGTGCTCCTGCCAGAGTATGAGGCAAATCACAGTCAGCTGCTGCAATCAATCTGAAGCAACCCAATATCCATACCTGGGATTAAAACAAAAACATACTTCCATAACATTTCTATGTTTTTAAAGAAACCAAAATTCATTCTTTTAAAAATTATTCACTGATATTTAATAATTTAATAATTGATTTTTCAGAGGTCATTACATGTTAACATCTTTAAATTTAATTTGGACAATTTCTATCAAGTACTACATACATGAAACCTGGTATTTTATTTGAACAACTTAGAGCATAGACAGAGTTAGAGAAATAATTTATAATGGAATAATTCTAAAATAATTTCTTGAGATTACCACAAAGGGAATTATTATTTCCTTTCAGAGAGGAATCAGAAACAGCCATAGGAAGGCAACTTTTTTTTGTAGAGCATGATTTTAATATTTTCAACTGTTGATATTCAACAAACAGAATAGTTATTTTAAGATATATTTCGTTGTTATGTCTCCCTTTTCATTTCTGATTCTATTAATTTGGATACTGTCTCTGAGCCCTCTGGTTAGTCTGGCTAAGAGCTTATCTACCTTGTTGGTTTTCTCAAAGAACCAGTTCCTGATATTGTTGATTCTTTGCATAGTTCTTTCTATTTGGTTTGATTATTTCCTGCAGTCTACTCTTCTTGAGTGTATTTGCTTCTTTTTGTTCAAGAGCTTTCAGGTGTGCTGTCAAGCTGCTAGTGTAAGCTCTCTCCAGTTCCTTTTTGGAGGCACTTAGAGCTATGAATTTTCTTCCTATCACTGCTTTCATTGTGTCCCATAAGTATTGGTATGATGTGTCTTCATTTTCATTAAATTCTAAAGAGTCTTAAATTTCTTTATTTCTTCCTTGACCAAGTTATCATTCAATAGAGCATTGTTCAGCTTCCATGTATATGTGTGCTTTCCATTGTTTTTGTTAGTATTTAAGACCAGCCTTAGTCCATGGTGATCTGATAGGGGACATGGGATTATTTCAATCTTCTTGTATCGCTGAGGCCTGTTTTTTGACCAATTATACGGTCGATTTGGAGAAGGTACCTTGAGGTGCTGAGAAGGTATATTCTTTTACTTTTGGATGAAATGTTCTATAACTATCTGTCAGACCCATTTGGTTCATAACCTGGTAAATTCACTGTGTCTCTGTTTAGTTTGTTTTCATGATCTGTCCATTGCTGACAGTGGGGTGTTGAAGTCTCCCACTATTATTGTGTGGGGTGTGATGTGTGCTTTGAGCTTTAGTAAAGTTTCTTTTATGAATGTGGTTGCCCTTGCATTTGGAGCATGCTCAGAATTGAGAGTTCATCTTGGTAGATTTTTCCTTAGACCAGTATCTAGTGTCCTTCCTTAACTTTTTTTTTCCATAACTTTTGGTTGAGAGTTGATTTTATTCTATATTATAATGGCTACTCCAGCTTGTTTCTTGGGACCATTTGCTTGGAAAATTGTTTTCTAACCTTCTACTCTGAGGTAGTGTCTGCCATTGCCACTGAGGTGCATTTCCTGTATGCAGCAAAATGCTAGGTCCTGTTTACCTATCTGGTCTTTTTGGGGGGGAATTGAGTCCATTGATGTTAAGCGATATTAAGGAAAATAATACTTGATTGTTACTTCCTGTTATTTGTGTTGTTAGAGGTAGAATTATGTTTGTGTGGCTGTCTTCTTTTGGGGTTGTTGAAAGGTTACTTTGCTTTTTCTAGGGTGTAGTTTCCCTCCTTGTGTTGGTGTTTTCCATCTTTTATCCTTTGTAGGACTGAATTTATGGAAAGATATTGTGTTGTTTGGTTTTGTCATGGAATATCTTGGTTTCTCCGTCTATGATAATTGAGAGTTTTGCTGAGTATAGTAGCCTGAGCTGGCATTTGTGTTCTCTTAGGGTCTGTATGACAACTGTTCAGGATTTTCTAGCTTTCATAGTCTCTGGTAAGAAGTCTGATGTAATTCTGATAGGTCTGCCTTTATATGTTACTTGACCTTTTTCCCTTACTGCTTTTAATACTCTGTTTTGTGCATTTGGTGTTTTGACTATTATGTGACAGGAGGAATTTCTTTTCTGGTCCTGTCTATTTGGAGTTCTGTATGCTTCTTGTATGTTAATGGGCATCTCTTTCTTTAGGTTAGGGAAGTTTTCTTCTATAATTTTGTTGAAGATATTTACTGGCCCTTTGAGTTGGGAATCTTCACTCTCTTCTATACCTATTATCGTTAGGTTTTGTCTTCTCATTGTATCCTGAATTTTCTGGATGTGTTTGGTTAGGGTCTTTTTGCATTTTGACTGTTGTTTCAATGTTTTCTATGATATCTTCTGCACCTGAGATTCTTTCTTCTATCTCTTGTATTCTGTTGGTAATGCTTACATCTATGACTTCTGATCTCTTTCCTGGGTTTTTTAATTCCAGGGTTATTTCCCTTTGTTATTTCTTTATTGTTCTTACTTCCAGTTTTAGATCTTGGATGGTTTGTTCATTTCCTTCACCTGTTTGATTGTGTTTTCCTGTAATTCTTTAAGAGATTTTTGTATTTCTTCTTTAAGTGCTTCTAGCTGTTTATCTGTGTTCTCCTGTATTTCTTTAAGGGAGTTATTTATGTCCTGCATAAAGTCCTCTATCACTATCATGAGAAGTGATTTTAGATCTGAATCTTTTCCAGTGTGATGGGCTATCCAGTACTTGCTATACTGGGAGAATTGGCTTCTGATGATGCTAAGTAACCTTGGGTTTTGTTGCTTATGTTCTTACGCTTGCCTCCCATCTTCTGATTATCTCTAATGCTACCTTCCCTCACTATATCTGACTGGAACCTGTCCTTCCTGTGATCCTGGTTGTGTCAGAACTCCTCAGAGTTCAGCTGTCTCTGTGATCCTGTGATTCTAGAATTCTGTGATCCTGAGATCCTGGTGTTACCAAGCTCCTGGGATCCTGGGATCCTATGGACCTGTGATCCTAGGTGTATTAGAGCACCTGAGAGTGGAGCATTTTCTGGGTGTTGTGGGACTGGCTGTGGAGTTGGCACCCACAGTCTGCTCAGGGAACCTCTGATCCTATGATCCTAGGTGTGTTAGCACACCTGGGAGTGAGTGGTGCTTCCTCTGGGTGTTGTGGGACTGGCTTCGGAGTTTGTACCCAAAGTCTTCTCAGGACACCAGCCCAGACAGGAAGGAACCTGTACCACTGGTCAGATGGAGTTTCTAGGTGCCTGGGTCCCACTGGTCGCAGTTACTTACAGTGTTGTGACAGATGTTGTGTCCTCCTCACCTCTGATCCTCAGATCCTGGGAGTGTTAGAGCACCTGGGAGTGGATCTTCCTCTGGGTGTTGTGGGACCAAAATACTCACTACAGGTAAAGATGGCCCTGGTTTTAGGGTTGCTAGTGAGCCATCCCTAAGGGCATGAAAGGAGGAAATCCAGCAAGATACCTCTTAGGCCCACATCCAGGTCTTCTAATTGACCCACCCCAACATCTACCCCATCAATGAACTGCTGAAGTACCTGAAGAGACAGGATCTACTGATCCAAAAACTATAGGATCTCCATGACATGGGGCAGCAACAGAATATCTGAGAGGAATTCCAGTGAGGTTCCAGTAATGATAGAGTAGCAGAAGCCAGAGGCTTTGTACTGGACCAACAAATCGTTTCAATGAACATCTGCAAACAAAAAAGGACAAAGTGTGGACAAAAGGGTATACTGTGGGACACACTATGGTACATGACAATTTCCACAGTAAGATTATTTTATTCTGTCCCAGGGCAAGCTGCAGTGGTGGAGGGAGTGATGAGTAGAACTGGAGTATGATGTGAAACCCACAAAGAATCAGTAAAAAGCTTTGTAAAAAAAAAATAAAATAAAAATCATTAAGAAAATATTGGGTGTTATTGGCAAATTTACAGTAATGACTGGTGAAAGAATTTATAATTATGCTGTTATACCATTTTGTCCATGAATATAAAATGGTAGGCAGGATGCAAAGATTAGAATATTTAATGCTTTTACATAATGAAATTATAAAGAAAATATTATTTCCATTATCATATTATCATCTTATTTTACAGTTGACAGTGTTAATGGAAAGATAATTATACATGTATTTGTTCAAAAAATAAGATAATGCCTCAGCCTAGGAAGCTGAAAGAAACAAGGAAGATACTTTTAAAAATAATACATATATATATATATATATATATATATATATATATATATATATATATATCTTATCATTAAGGAGAAACTCTGTGGAAGCAAGACCTCATATTTCTCTATCAATCATCAAGAAGGCATAATTTCTAGTGTATATAATTAAGAAGTATTTCAAGACTGTCCTCCATGGCTTCTCACTTGCTTTATGCCATTCAGAACATAAGTAAAAGCCAAAGGGGGAAAAAATGCAACATGTTGACTTTTAGATGCTTAGGTATAAAGATAAGAGAGTTACATACATCATCCATCAGCTGATTGGGGATTCTTTCACCCTACTTGTACAAAAATAATGAGGAAGCAAAAAGGACTTTAAATATGGGACTCTCTTCCTGCCAAGTTTAGAAACAGCAGCAGCAGGCTAAAACAACAGCAAATGACATTCCCTAATGTGACAGTCTCCATGCAGACAGAGGGTGGTTGGACCCTTGTACCCTGCAGCAGCTACTGTAACAGCCCTCAGCCTACATCTCCCTGAAACCCTTGCCCCTGAAGAGTTAACTGCTCTTCTTGTAACAAAAAACTGGGTTCTTTCCTCTAATTTTCTCTCCTTAATGCTCTGCAAACATTTAGCTGCTTTGTCAATTGCCCTGCAGCCTGCAGATGGTTGCCTGACCTCTTCAGTAGCTACAGGCAGAACTGACTTGGGGTGCCTGCCTGTCAAAACTGCACTCTGAAGCTGGAGTGTGAGTCAGGTAGTAGGCTGGTTAGTAACTTCTGGGTGCTGTGTGTGGCCAGGACCACTCAGGTGCAAACATATGCCACATGCTGAATTCCTGTGAGTGGAAAGAGTCACCAATGACATGATCTGTCATCAGATCCTTAGCTATCAATAGCTGTTGATAATACACATGGAAGGAAAATGGATGCTGAACAAAAGCACAATTGTTTGGGATCCTTGTGCTGATAGTGAAAAGCCAAGTTCAAGCACCCTAGACCATCACTAATGCTAACAGAACCTCTTCACTTATCAAGCTGTCCATTGCAGACATTCTATACTTAGAACTGTGTTCCAAGGACTTAGGAGTATAAAGTGAGCTCTTAGAGAGCCTAAGGTGAAGGGTGTGAAGCCAGGAAGTATGTGGTCCACTTGTGACATATATCCAGGGTCCTCAGCTATTAAGCTGATATGGAGTTTGTCATTTTTCATCTAGCAAGCTGCCACTAAAGCTCTCTAGGTAAGTTTGCTTGCTTGTGCTGCCACTAAAGCTCTCTGGGTGAGCTTGCTTGCTTGTTTTGTACAAGCTCAGCCCACATGACCAAAGGAGGTCAAGGATAGAGAAGTCTTTATTGGACTTGACATTGCAATACAGAAGTGTCTCAATGAGCCCAAGCAACCCTTCTTTAGAGCCTGAAAATGGGTAGTCAGTCCAATCATAACCACATTTGGACCAATCATATGCTTCTTTAGGCTGATCACAGCCTCATGTTTTAGCACGACACAGAGCCATTAAGGCTTGTGTTTTGGATCAATGATAGCTTGTCTTTTAGTAGGTCCCAATCATAGTAAGTCTCACACTAGGAGATTTACTCCATGTCTGGTAGGTGAAAGGGTTCACTACGGTTTACAATTGCAGAATGTCTGCTACACAAATGTTTCTAACAGTCCTGGCTGGGGCAATGGCTTCAAGAGCCAGGGCAATCAACTTCAATCTTTTGCATAATCATTTCAAGGCATCTGTGGAGCATTCCAGAAGGTTGGCTGGTCTTGGCATTAGGGTAGTCCAGCTGGCTGTTACACTGATAGTCCTTTTGATCAGAGCAGCAAAGAGATAGTTCAATAACTGCTAATTAGGGAGTCAAATTGATCTATCCCCAGTGTCTTACTTACTTACAGGAAAATGATCGGAAGGAATGTTTACAAATTTAACTATAAAAAAGTTAGTATTAATACTAAAAGCATTTTTTAAAAAATGCTTTAACAATTCTTATATTTCCCTACTGCCTCGAGAAAGGTAATCCAGTTTGTTTGTCTTGGTTATATCCTTCTAAAATTCATCTTCACGAGGCTCCCTTAACCCTTATCAACTGGACATGGCATAATAGTCTGCCTGTACTCTAGAACAGCAAGGGAGATTCATCCCAGCAAGGAAGTACTCCAAAGGAAATATACCAGCCTACTAATGGATTAACCCAGTTAGAAATCGGGAGCAAAGGAATATGATTAATGACCATATAAATCAGCCTTAAAGATACAGAAGCAAATGGAAAAGCAGAAGTAAATATAGAAGGACAAATTATTCACCAAAATTATCTATAAAAATTAGATTTTCAATAGCACTTACACAGTAGAAAATTGGAATTTTTCTTTTGAGATCAAGAATAAGACAAGGTTGATACCAACATTACTAAAGAAGTAATGATTGGTAAAACAAAGATTAAAATCAATCATCTACAATGAAATGGTTGTGTAGATTAAGGCCACAAAATTAACAAATAAACCACTAGGTGTAACAAGTGTGTGGTAATAAGCTAGTTTATGGCTGTTAATGTCAAATCAAAACACAGAAAAAAATCAACATATTTCTGTGTGCAAATTAAAACAAAAGCTAAAATTTATTTTAAAAATATCTTAGTACATGTATTTATTTCTTTGTTTGTGTGGAGGGTACATGTGGAGGTCAAGGGACAGACAACTTTTGGAAGTCAGCTCTCTCATTCAACCATGTGGGTCTGGGTAATCAACCCAGGTCATCAGGCCCAGAAGCAGACACCTTTATCCCCTTACAACCTTGTTAGATAGCTTCAAAGTCCAGTTTTTGATTCCACTAAAAGCAAGGTTTCAGCACACATTAAAACTGTAGGACAAAGTACAGTTTGTCCATCTAACAAAATGAGCTCCATATTCAAACAACAGATGCAATGTACAAAGTTTGTATCCTAATAGTCAGTCTGCTCAGAATGACCTCTGGAGAATACCTGTCTCCTCTGTCACATAAGGACATTCCCTCCTCCAAAACCTACTAAAATATTTAACATTTATAACAAAATAAACCTATGAAATATTAAGGAAAAAAACCCATTAAGTTGGCATCAAGAACTGGCTTTGCAGTCAGGAACCAGCTTTATGGCTGCAAGTCATCTCCAGTCACGGATCATCTCTGAATCCAGTAATGATGGTGACACCACCCAAAGGTGACAGGGACCTGTGCATCTGTTGCCATGACAATCGCCATACATTCCCAGCATCCACCTGGTCTACCTCCCACCTTTACCTGCGAGCAGTTATGTCACAGCCCGAATAAAAGGTAAACCACTCCTGACCTTCAATCTCTCTCCCTCTTCACTTTCATCACCTCCTTTTGTTCTTTTGCCCCCACAATAAACCTCTCTCCCATGGAATTGTACAGGCCTGGTGTGATCATCTGGATGAGTCACATTCTAACACAACACACTAATCAATGCCTGATAAAGCAGACAATTATAGAAATCTTGTTGATAAAAATTAAAGAAAATTTGACTACGTGTAAATATAAGCCATATGTATAGATCAGGATATCTAATAATGAAAGGCACTCTTTCCCACAGAATCACAATGTATAGATTAATTCAGCTCTAGGGAAATCACAATTGATTCTGTTGAACTTAAAAATCTTGTTTTAAAACATGTGAAATTGAAAAAGCTAATAAGTGTTTGTATTTCATTTACTGTTTGTTTGTTTATAAATATGGAATGCTTCCAGAATTTGCATGTCAGCCTTGAACAAGAGCCATGTTAATCTTCTCTGTATTGCTTCAGTTTTAGTAGATTTGCTACCAAAATGAGAACAATTGTCTATATTTCTTAAGAGAGCACATTTTATTTGACAAAACAAATATGTCAGAAAATCAACACATCATGATTTCAGAGTATTTGAAAAGTGTAACATTTGTCCAAGAATAGATACATGTGTTAATGAAACAGAACTCTCAGTTATAAATCTAGTCAAAAATGGCCTCTTCATTTAAACTCATTTTACCATACAGCAGAGAAAGAAACAACCTTTCAATGAGTGGATGAAGTCAACTGGATATGCATAGAGAAAGATGACACAAGGCTACCTTCTATCAATTTAATAGGTAAGGAAAAAATAAGTATTCTCTCTCTCTCTCTCTCTCTCTCTCTCTCTCTCTCACACACACACACACACACACACACACACACACAGGATAAAGAGACCATAAATGAAAAGGAATTAGCAACTGCAAAAGAAAGAAGGTGAGGGCAACAAAATGACATGATGCTAGAAGTGCTTGGGGTACCAGCCTAAGGTCCCAAGTTCCATGCCCCCAAACCTTGTTAGGAGAACCAAGTCCCCAAAGTGTCATCTATCACCTCCATATACACATCTCTTGGTCACATGTTCATGGTCCATCCTCATGCTCCATCCTGCCTCATGGAAACCTGTTTCTTCTCCTCTCTTTTTTCCTTCTCTCTCTTCATGGTCCCTACTGAGATCCCCTTACTTGATCAGAAATCCTGCCTTCCTCTCTCCCCTGCCTAGTCACAGTCTCTAGCTTTTTATTCACCAATCAGGGATTATTCAGAATGTTCTTTACAGAACATTGGTTAATATAATGCCCAAAAAATAATAAATAAAAATAATATATTTTATAAAGAAGATTAAAATATGCAAAAAATAGATTAAAAATGTTTTGGTGGTGTGCTTTGATAGATTTCCTTAGAACTCCAACTTCTCAGGGTTCACATAACAAAAGAACTTTACAGTGCATATACAAAACCCCTGTGAGATATCACAGAGACTATCTGTATGTCCCAGCATGAGGACATTGAAGACAGGAAAGGCAAGGCCATCAGTGACAAGTCACTCATAAATACACAGTTTTTTTGTTTTTTTTTTTTTTTTTTTTGCTCTTATGGATCATTTAAAAAAATAAATGATTACTTGCCATGATTGCTAATTAGATCTTTTCCAATTATTCAACAGCATAATTGGTTCTGAAAGTAGGAGTAACATGATAAACCCAAGTAAGAAAAATCTGAATAAAGAAAAGAAAACAAAGGGAAATGAGCCCAAAGTTACAGGTGAGGTGGTGTATATTTGAAGAAATCAGGAAAGGTGACAAACAAGTTGTTAGTGACTGTTTCAGAGAGAGGCTGAATGTAAGCTAAATGATGCCAAGGAACTAGAAAGGGCACAGGAGAACAGGGAAAGGTACAGGAAAAATATTAGATAAAATTGATGGGGAAAAGCTAAAAGTCTAAGAGTTTCTGAGCATAGACTTGGGTTAGTGATTAAGCACAGGGCTTTAAGCAAGAAGCGAATATCCTCAGTGGTGGGATTGTGTCCTTACAATCAACTGATCTCATTGAGGAGGGGCAACACCAGAGCTTTATAAATTCTACCCTGTGTACAAGCCCCTGGGATCTGTTCAGAGTGCATGACTCACTTCAGCAGACCAGAACCAGACCTATCATTCTGCATTTCTAGCAAGCTCCCATGGGAAGCTGGGGTTGCTGAGCTATACATCCCACTTTAAGCAATAGAGTTCAATGTGATGTTTTCTAGAGTGTAGCAAGACCCACTCATCATAATTATCATGGTGCTTATTAAAACCATTCATTCTGATCAGTGCTATACATCTGTACAAATTCTGAGTCACTAATGACTACATTCAAATTTTCTTTCAATAATACAAATTTTCATTAATTTATTCACTGATCTGTTTATTATTCATTAATTTTCAGTATTAGAGATCAAACCCATGACTTATATCTCCAGATCTTAATTATATCTTAAATTGTTTCACATTGCTTTAAAGAATGCTAAGAAACATCAAATAAAAGTTAAATCTTGTTGTAGTAAATTTTAATAATCATATTATTCATTTACATTTCAAATAATATCCCCTTTCCAAGTTACCCTGCCACAAATTCCCCCACCCCATCCCATCCCTCTTTCCCCCTCCCACTCTTGTAATAACTTTATGGGGGTTCTCTGTGCCTATTCTAGCCTATTTAGCACCTGAGTAAATGACTACAGACACCAAATTTTATTAACAAGCTGCTGGCTTGTACTTGACAGGTTCTAAGCTATTCTAACCCAACTAGACTATTAATAACCATATAAATGTCCTGTTATTTGCCAACTGGGTATTGCTTTGTTCCATGTGTGTCCTCAGGGTGAGCTTCTCTTGGTCACATGTTCATGGTCCATCCTCATGTTGCATCCTGTCTCATAGCAAACTCTTTCTTCTCCTCTCCTTTATTCTTCTCTCTCATGGTGGTCCCTATCTGAGATTCCCTCACTTGATCCTAATTCCATTCTCCCCTGCACAGTCACAGTATCTGGCTTTTTATTTTCAATCAGAGATTATTGGGAATGTTCTTTACAGCACATTGGTCAATACAATGCCCATGTCTAGACTGAGTGGGGTTTTTACAGAACACAGTATCTGAATGCACAGTACACAAAACCAATCCCAACAAAGTCTGTTTTCATTTCGTCTGTTAATCTGTCCCTTATTTCTCTTTCTTAGTCTTTTTTTCTTCGAATCATCATCAGGAAAATGTAAAGGCATAAGGATAAGAGGTTAGAGAGATAGCTCAGCAAATAAGAGCTTTTTCTACGAAAGCATGGGGAGCTGGGATCATATCCCAGAACCAATAAAAATATCCAGTTCTGCCTGCACATATAGCTCTAACCCTATAGCTCAAAGAGGCATGGGGGTGAGGGATGGAGAGCAGGAGGATTGCTGGGACTTGCTGCATTCCACTCTAACTCCAGGTTCAGTGAGACAGACTGTCCCAGAAGAGTAACACAAACAGGGAGAACAAGATACCCAACATCCTCTCCTAGCCTCAGTCCATGTGTATGGGCATGAACACCATATGCATATGCACACATGCACACACACATACACACAAACATACACACATGTGTGCATACACACAGAGAAAGAGAGAGAGAGAGAGAGAGTGTGTGTGTGTGTGTGTGTTGGCAGCTCTCTAACAGTATGAGATCCATTATTTCTTGCCAAGTCTGTTCTTTTTTGTTGTTGTTGTTTTTGTTTTTGTTTTCGAGACAGGATTTCTCTGTATAGCCCTGGCTGTCCTGGAACTCACTTTGTAGACCAGGCCGGCCTTGAACTCAGAAATCTGCCTGCCTCTGCCTCCCGAGTGCTGGGATTAAAGGCGTGCGCCACCACGCCCAGCTCACCAAGTCTGTTCTTACACTATGTAAATAGAAAGTCTTCCTAGAAACAAAAATGCTCTCTCTCTAGTGCTCTGCAAGACTGGAAAGAGTATGTTCTCCCTAATTTGTCCAAATTTGGAATTCTGTAGTCATTTCTGTTGCCTGAGTTTTTGTTTTTTTTTCTACAACAGTGGAAAAGACTGATGTGATATCATTACTATTTCAAGGAGGGGTCACATAGCAAAACTACCTAAATTCATGAATGGAGGTACAGATTTATACACAAGGTTCACCATTAACCTCTCTCCTGGGAAGCTGGACTTAAGTAGTTCTCCAAATGTCCTCATGTGCTGAATGGCTATTTGAACTCTGTTGGTATCTTCTATTAGCACTCATTAGCAAACATGAGATCTTTCTGTTTCTGAGACTGTCAGCTCTGATTACAGGATGAGAACTGAACAGCTTCTTTGACCAAATTACATCTTGGCACTTACAGCTGTGATCCACTTTCCAATGATTATTTCAAAACCCATTAAAATGAAGATAATCAAGAGGGTGATTCTCATCTGAAACCATTAGATGCAAAGTCGCGTATTGCTCTCAGACTAACACTGTTCAAAAAGACAAATACCCGATATTGAAGCTCATGAACAAAAGCAAGAATGTTCCCACATAAACCCTTTGTTCAGGACTTGCACAGATCCTTGCTGCTTCACCTGTGCTTTCTTGTTTAATTTGGAAACATAACAAGCAGCTGACAAAGGCTATATCAAGCTTTTGCCTTGTCTTGAATAGAAAAGTAGACATCAATTCCTGTGTGGTATTGCCTTTGAAATGTTTTTCCCCATCCTTAAAGGTAAACCCTGCAGATATCTGAAAGGATGTAGTTGATCTGCTACTCTTTCAAGAACAGAGAAGATTGTGGTTAGCTAACTAATGAACCATCATACTTTGAAAGCTTCTTGTACCCAGTCTTAGGAAACGTGCTGAAAATGTGAACAACAGAATTTAAAAAGCAAATTCTGATCTAGTAAAGGACCTAGCTTCTGTTGCAACAGGGGGAAAAAGGACAAAATAATTCACTTAGAGTTAAGACAATGGCTTTACTTGTACTCATTTTATTGTTGCCCTGTTTTATTGAGACTCTGTGTCAAATAAATATAAGAGTTTTATAAATCTATTAATATCAGCTCAGTTTTGAACCTTTATTTTCAATATTACAATTAAGGGTTGTTGGAATACATTATAAAATCATACAGAACCATGGTGCTTAAAGTAGTCAAGGAAAGCTCTAGATTGTAGACTCCCCTAACTGCATGTAGTGAGTGCAAGACCAAGAAGTATCTTTTAGCAACTTCAAAACCTCTTGTGGACATGAACACCTAATGTGTTTTTTTTTTTATATGAAAATAATGTTCTGTCATCATGTAAAGAATACAAAAATTTCCAAAAGAACACTAAAAACCTATATCCACATATATTTTATGTGGGATTTATTGTATGTAACACTTAGATGTAAACATTTTTAAAGAAATAAAAGTTAATGGAGAACGAACTAAACAAACAAACAAACAAACAAACCAATGGTCTCAGCATGTGGGCAGACTCTTAAAACTGGCTTATATCAGATACTCCAAGTGAATGATACCAAACTTTTAGATGAATGATGAAAGAATATTATGTTGTGGAACATGGCCACCACAGGACCATTGGTAAATACCTGGCCCTAGCTAGTTGTGCAGTTTTAGAAGATTGTGGAAACTTCCATTAGCAAGGGTAGTGGGGATCAGTAACTGGAGGTCTAACTCTCAGGGCCACAGCCCAGCCTCCTTCTAACCTAAGGGCTGCACGTTTTGTCTAGCACCAAAATCTTCAATAAGCTGCCTCAATGGACTCAATCCAACTCTCATAACTTTCTGCCATGATGGACTGTTCTCCCTGAGCCATGATTCAAAATAAATCTTTCCTCATTAAATTCTTCCTGAAAAATAATTTGGTCTACAGAGAAAAAGTAACTAATTTAGAAATCAATAGAAGAATGTAACTGGTTTAACTGGATATCTACTTGTAGAAGGATGCAAATAGATTCATATCTATCACCTTGTACAAAACTCAAGTCCCAGTAGATAAAAGACCCCAAGCATAAAGATAGATGCACTAAATCTGATAAGAGGAAAGTGGTAAATAGCCTTGAATGCATAGGTACAAGAGACAGCTTCCTGAAGAGAACATCAACAATTCAGGCACTAAGCTCAACAATGAATAAATGGGACTTCATGAAACAGAAAAGCTTCTGTAAAACAAAGGATATCTTCAATAGGACAAAACGGCAGCCTACAGAACGGGGAAAGTTCTTTACCAACCCTATATCCAACAGAGGGCTTACATACGAGTATATAAAGAACTCAAGAAATCAGACTTCAACAAACCAAATAACCCAATTTAAAACATGGAGTTATTCTCTCTAAACAGAATTATCAACAGAGGACTTTATAATGGATAGGAAGCACGTAAAGAAATGTTCAGTATTCTTAGTCATTGGGGAAATGCAAATCAAAATGATTCTGAGTTTCTAAGTTATACCCCTCAGAATGGCTCACTAAGATCAAAAACTCAACAGCACATGCTGGCTAGGATATGGGAAAAAGGAACACTCCTCTATTGCTGGTGGGAGTACAAACTTATACAACCACTTTGGAAATAAATTTGGCAATTTCTCAGAAATTTTGAAATAGTTCTACCTCAAGACCCAGCTATACCACTCCTGGGGACTTACCCAAAGAATTCCCCCATGATTGCACAAGAACATTTGCTCAACTATGTTGATAGCAGCTTTATTAGTAATAGCCAGAAACTAGAAACAACCTAGATATCTCTCAACAAAGAAAATGTGGTTCATTTACACAATGGAATATTACTAAGCTATTAAAAACAATGGTATCATGAAAATTGTAGACAGATGGATGGAACTAGAAAAGATCATCCTGAGTGAGGTAACCCAGACACAGAAAGACATGTATGGTATGTACTTACTTATAAATGAACATTAGCCATAAAGTGGAGGTTAACCATAATATAATTTGTGGGACTATGAAAGGCAGTCTGTGTTTGGTTGAGCAAAGCTTACTCTGGAGACCCAGTAAAAAACTCTACAAGGGATGGAACAGTGAGCCACATTCCCAGACACAAGCGCCTGACACTATGCATCCCCTAGCTCCTTAATCTTATGACTATCCATCACATATATGATTCCCAAGATCTTGGCATCCTAGATAGACTCCACCCTCACAGTTACCTGACAATAGCCAGGTATGCTCCTCCCCACAGTTACCCTGCAACTGCAAGATAGCCCAGCCCACTATAAAAGGAGCTGCTTGGGCCCTCCTCTCTCTCTTAATCTCTTACCTCTCTTATTCTCATCTTTAGTTCTCCTTCTCCTCCTCTCTTCTCCCCTCTCTTCATGTGGCCATGGCCAGTCTCTTCTTTCTTTCTTTCTTTCTTTCTTTCTTTCTTTCTTTCTTTCTTTCTTTCTTTCTTTCTTTCTTTCTTTCTGCCTTTCTACAATAAAGCTCTAAAACCATGGACCATCTCTGCTCATCAAGATGTGCTGTGCTTGAATGATGGAATAGGACTTCCCCTAAAGAATCATGTCTAATCTCCCTGGGGAAGTTTCTCAGCATTTCCAGCCACAAGTCTGGACCAAGGGCTCTAGCCCACTTGGAAACCATCCAGTGCCTCTCCCTCCTGCCCCCTTTGGCCCCAGGGCTGACTGAGCTGCTCCAAGGACCCTCACTTTGTTCTCAGCTCTTCCATGGTGTCCAGCAACATCCTGTGATGCCCAAGAGCTAGAACCTGTCATCCCTGTCCTCCGTGAGACCCAGTGTCCCCGGACTGCTCCCTCTCTAACCACTCCCCCAACCCACCACCTACTGGGATTCCATGGCTTCCCACTGCCAGATGCTCACCTGGGCTGTGTGGAGAGTGCACAGCAGTCTCCCACATCCACTCACCAAAAGCCACTGACCTCTGGAGGGATGTGGGTTCTCACCCACCCCCTTTATTTCCCTACAACCCGATGCCTGACAATAATCAACAGACCCAAAGAAGCTAAGTAGCAATGAGGGCCCAAGGGAGGATGCTTACATCTTATTGAGACAGGGAAGTAAAATCATCATGGATTGGATATAGGGCAGGAACAGTGTGGGAGACAGGGTAGGGAGGGGAACAAGAGGTATCAAGTGTGGGGAGGAAAGAGGGAGAAAAAACTTGAATCAATTGAGTGAGGTGTCTCTAAGAAGAGCTAGAGATCTTGTGCCCCAGGTCCCTCAGAGACCAGTCTGCACAGGTGAGAATGCAGACTGCAGAAATAACACACAGCTTCTGGGACAGGCAGAAGGGACACAGCTTCTGGGACAGACCCTATTTCAGGCTCCAGACCCCCCAGGCACCTTCCCCACCAGAGGGGAAGTGGCCACCTGGGAAGGCTCCGACTGCCAGAGCAGGTGAGGTAGCCATCTTGTGTCCCAGGTCCCTCAGAGACCAGTCTGTACAGGTGAGCTCACAGACTGCAAAGGCAACACATCTTCTGGGACAGGCCCTGTTTTGGGCCTTCATCTTCAGCCAGGAGGCAGGTCTAAACACCAGAACTCTGTGCAACTTCCCTGCAAGAGGAGAGCTTGCCTGCAGAGAGTACTCTGGCCATTGGACTCAGGAGAGAGCTGGACTCCCAGGACTGCTGACAGAAGCTAACAGATTCACAGGAACAAGCTCCAGCCAGAGAGAACTATAACAACTAACTACAGAGATTACCAGATGGCGAAAGGCAAACAAGAATCTTACTAACAGAAAACAACACTGTTCACCATAATCAGAACCCAGCACTCCCACCTCAGTCAGTCCTGGATACCCCAACACACCCGAAAAGTAAGATTCAGATTTAAAATCATATCTCATGATGCTGATAGAGGACCTTAAGAAGGGCATTAATAACTCACTTAAAGAAATACAGGAGAACACAGCTAAACAGGTAGAAGTCTTTAAAGAGGAAACACAAAAATTCCTTAAAGAATTACAGGAAAACACAACCAAACAGGTGACGGAATTGAAAAAAACTATTCAAGACCTAAAAAGGGAAGTAGAAACAATAAAAAAAATCAAACAAACAAACAAACAAAAAAAAGGAAGACAACTCTGGAGATAGAAACCCTAGGAAAGAAATCAGGAATCATAGATGTGAGCTTCAGCAACAGAATACAAGAGATGGAAGAGAGAATCTCAGGTGCAGAAGATTCCATAGAGAACATGAGCACAACAATCAAAGAAAATGTAAAATGCAAAAAGATCCTAACTCAAAACATCCAGGAAATCCAGGACACAATGAGAAGACCAAACCTACAGATAATAGTAGATGAGAGTGAAGATTTTCAACTTAAAGGGCCAGCAAATATCTTCAACAAAATTAAAGAAGAAAACTTCCCAAACCTAAAGAAAGAGATGCCCACGAACATAAAAGAAGCCTACAGAACTCCAAATAGACTGGATCAGAAAAGAAATTCCTCCCGTCACATAAGAATGAGAACAACAAATGCACTAAATAAAGATAGAATATTAAAAGCAGTAAGGGAAAAAGTCAAGTAACATATAAAGGCAGGCCTATTAGACTTCTCACCAGAGACTATGAAAGCCAGAAGATCCTGGACAGATGTTATACAGACCCTATGAGAACACAAATGCCAGCTCAGGCTACTATACCCAGCAAAATTCTCAATTAGCATAGATGGAGTAACCAAAATATTCCATGACAAAACCAAATTCACATAATATCTTTCAACAAATCCAGCCCTTCAAAGGATAATAAATGGAAAACACCAACAGAAATATGGAAACTACACCCTAGAAAAAGCAAGAAAGTAATCCTTCAACAAACCTAAAAGAAGACAGCCACAAGAAAAGAATCCCAACTTTAACAACAAAAATAACAGGAAGCAAAAATTACTTTTCTTTAATTTCTCTTAACATCAATGGACTCAATTCCCCAATAAAAAGATATGGACTAATAGACTGGCTACACAAACAAAACCCAACATTTTGCTGCTTACAAGAAACATACCTCAGGGAAAAAGACAGAAACTACCTCAGAGTGAAAGGCAGGAAAA
>NC_034607.1:59184461-59203205 GCF_900095145.1 Mus pahari
AACTGAGGAATACCGAATGGCTGAGAAGCACCTGAAAAAATGTTCAACATCCTTAATCATCAGGAAATGCAAATTAAAACAGCCCTGAAATTCCACCTCATACCAGTCAGAATGGTTATGATCAAAAATTCACCTGACAGCAGATGCTGGCAAGGATGTGGAGAAAGAGGAACACACCTCCATTGCTGGTGAGATTGCAAGCTTGTACAACCAATCTGACAATCAGTCTGGTGGTTTCTCAGAAAACTGGACATAGTACTACCGGAAGATCCAGCAATACCTCTCTTGGGCATATACCCAGAAGATGTTCCAACTGGTAATAAGGACACATGCTCCACTATTTTCATAGCAGCCTTATTTATAATAGCCAGAAGCTGGAAAGAACCTAGATGTCCCTCAATAGAGGAATGGATACAGAAAATGTGGTACATTTACACAATGGAGTACTACTGTGCTATTAAAAACAATCAATTTATGAAATTCTTGGGCAAATGGATGTTTCTGGAGGATATCATCCTTAGTGAGGTAACCTAATCACAAAAGAAGTCACTTGATATGCACTCACTGAGAAGTGGACATTAGCTCAGAAACTTAGAATACCCAAGATACAATTTGCAAAACACAAGAAAATCAAGAAGGAAGACCAATGTATGGAACTCTTCATTCCTCCTTAGAATAGAGAACATAATACCCATGAAAGGAGTTACAGAGACAAAGTTTGGAGCTAAGTAGAAAGGATGGACCATCCAGAGACTNCCCCACCTGGGGATCCATCCCATAATCAGCCACCAAACCCAGACATTATTGCATATGCCAGCAAGACTTTGCTGAAAAGACCCTGATATAGCTGTCTCTTGTGAGGCTATGCCAGTGCATGGCAAATACAGAAGTGGATGCTCACAATCATCTATTGGATGGAACAAAGGGCCCCCAATGGTGGAGCTAGAGAAAGTACCCAAGGAGCTGAAGGGGTCTGTAACCCTATAGATGGAACAACAATATGAACTAACCAGTACCACCAGAGCTCGTGTCTCTAGCTGCATATGTAGCAGAAGATGGCCTAGCCAGTCATTGGGAAAAGAGGTCCCTAGGTCTTGCAAACTTTATATACCCCAGTACAGGGGAATGCCAGGACCAAGAAGTGGGAGTGGTTGAGTAGGGGAGCAGGACAGAGGGAGTGTATTGGGAACTTTTGGGATAACATTTGAAATGTAAATAAAGAAAATATCTAATAAAAAGAGCTAGAAACCTAGGACAATGGAAACTCCCAGGAAACTGTGAGGGTGACCCTAGCTAAAACTCCTAGCAGTAGGGAATATGGACCTCAAACAGCTACCCCTTTAACCAGGCAAGGCTTCCAGTGGAGAAATGGGAACACCAACCAAGCTACAAATCTGTCAATCCATATTTTTTTCTGCCTTCAAGAGGTGCAGGGATAAAGATAGAGCAGAAACTGAGAGAATGGCCAACCAGTATCTGGCCCAACTTGAGATCCACGTGATGAGAGAGCCTACATCTGATAATATTAATGATATTCTGCTGTATTTGTAGACAGGAACACAGCATAACTGCCATCTCAGGGGCTTCACCCGAAACTGATGGGAACAGATACAGAGACCCACAACTAAACATTAGGCAGAGCTCACTGAGTCTTACGTAAGGGCTGGGGGAGGTTTGAGGAAGCCAGAGAGGTCAAGGACACCACAAGAAAACCTACAGAATCAATTAATCTGTGCCCATTGGGGCTCACAGAGACTGAACCACCAACCAGAGACCATGCATGGGGCATACCCTAGGCCTTCCGAACTTATGTAACACACACGCAACTTTAGTCTTCATGTGGAACTCCTAACAGCAAGAGCACAGCCTGTCTCTGACTCTGCTTCCTGCCTTCAGATCCCTTTCCTCTAACTGGGCTGCCTTGTCTAGCCTCAACAGGAAAAGGTTCACCTAGTTCTACCACAACTTTATATGCCAAGGTAGGCTTATATCCATTAGAGGCCTCCTTGTCTCTGAGGAGGTAAAGAGGGAGATAGATAGAAGGGAAGAAGATGGAACTAGGACAAGATGAGGGAGGGAAGAGCTATGATAGCAATGCAAAGTAAATAAATTCAACAGAAGAAATAAATATTTTTTATCTATATCTAATACCTGAAGGAATGCAAATCTATGTTATGGAAATTTGTTTTATCTTTTTCATGAGGTAAATCTTAATTTATTCTCATTAAAGTTCTATTAACGTTTGTATTTTCTAAGTCATTTTGTTTCAAATCATAAATCCAGTATGGTCATGTCTACACTATTGACATATACAATGGTAACAAAAACAATTGGCAGATGATATACTTCTGTGATGTGCTATAAAAAGAATAATCAAGCATTATACAGTAAATCATGATAGAAAAACAAACTTAAAGGTCAAGGCTCAGCAGAGTCAAAGCATAAAATTGGGTCTCAAGGTATAAAACACACACCTCCACTCCTATTCCTGAGTGAGTTTCAACTAAGTGGAAAATAAGCAACTGGCAGATATAATTACCATTTTATCATGTCAAAACATACCTGGAATATGTGTCCTAGGTTTCACCAACACTCTGTTTTTTTAATTCAATTCTTTAAAAGGCTACTACAGAGAATGATTTTTGTGGCTGGCTATCTCTTAATATTCTGGGTGTGGGTTGGGGGAGGAGAAAGAACTGAATCCCAGACAACAAATTATCTATCCCCCAAAAGAAATGTAAATTACTAATCACAAAATATTTATCAAGAGCCTCACTCCTTTTCTTTGAGGCCAAAGGTCATAGGTTTGCTATGATAACTCCCTCTATGTTGATATCTGAATAGTATGCATTCTGCTACAACACTGGGTTGAACTGACAATCATGAGAGTCATCATTACATCCTGTCAATAGATCTAAAGTGTATTAAGGCTGCTGTGGATCATCTTCCTGAGCTTCTTCTACCACAGTAACTGCCTGCACTTCATTTGTGAATTCTGTTAACACTGATAAACAGTGCTGCATTATTTAAGATTTATGTATGTATAGAACAAAGAACTACAGACAATTAATGACTTCTCGGAGAAGGATAATTAGCCTTTCTCGGAAACAAGCCCTGTTATTGTTTGTTCAATATAGAATGGTTAGCCCTGAAACTGTATACATGCAAAACAGACTAAGTTGATAGATAAATAGATAGATGATAGATATGTATGTATAGATAGATATGTGTGTATATGTATTGTATATACATATATTGTATATACAAATACAAACATGTATTTAACAATAATAAAGAAAAATAAGCTATTCACTTGAAGGCTGGTGGGAGGGACTCAAGGGAGTGTAGCTAATGGGTCTGGAGTTAGGAGAGAAAAGGAAAAAACTGATATAATTCCCATTCAATGGAAAACGTATTTTTAAAAACCCAGTATGCCATCAGATAAACAATGGCACTAAATTCTATCCAAAGAATTCTAAACATCTAGGCACATGCAACACAGTTCATCTGAGATGCCGCAAAGGTGTTGAGTGACAACCTCAGGACGTACCATAAGTGCTAGTGCCAACACGGTAAGCACCATGGATTGAATGTAAACACTTTCCTTTGTAAATTTCCTGAGAAGGCTTTAATCTAAAATTGAATTCCTTAGTAAGTCCACACAATTTAAAGCCTAAAATAATGCACACAAAATCAAACCTAGTCTGGTAATTGCACAGAATAAAATTTTCTTGTCCTTGTCAGAAAGCATTCAAAGAAACTAAAAGCCAAGTTTCTTAAGCTACAGTCATAGTCTCAGAGCCGTTTCTGTCTAGCTTGCTAACAACTGTCTATGGTTCGTTGAAGACTTCAAAATTAAGATTAATTTTCATGGAATGCACTTTTGGAAAAACCCAAACTTAGTAAACATACAAGATTATTTTTCTTCATACAATTTTATAAAAAAAATGTGTAAGCAGTCTCTGAACTCTTAGAGAAGTTAACTCAGGAAGAAATGTTTCCAGTGCCTAACCTTTGAAACCTCAAAACCCAAAAACCAGACAATAGCAAGGCATATGGAAAATAATTTCTCATCTCATTCTACTCAGAGTGATAGATGTAATAGTTTATTTTAATTGCTTTAATTTAAATTAAGAAATATCTGCAAAGTTAGAATAACACTTCCCTTGACATATCTGGAATAACATTCAGAAATAATGAGATCATAAAGTCTCTGACCCAATCAACAGACAAATCCCTTAATGGATTCATAGCATAACAGCGTTATCAGGAGGTAGTAAAGAACAAGAGGTAGGGCCTAGTTAGAGGAAGGAGACCATTGGAGCCATGACTTTGAAACAATATCTTACCCTCATCCCATTCTGTGTTCCTCTTTGTTTCCTGTTCTTCATAAAGAAGCGTCTCAAGTACCTGTTCCAACTGCCATGATATGCTGCCTAAGTGAATCAGAACAGCTGTCCAAAGATTGAAAACATTAAAGCTTTGTCCAGAAATAGTAGGCTTTTCCAGAATCCATGAGTTATTAAAAAACAAAACAAAACAAAACAAAACAAAACAAAACAAAAACAAAAAACCTCACATAGGAGAAAGTGCTAACTAGAGCTAGAGCTTATAGCACTGCCCATCCTTACTGGGTAGGAACACATAGCTATGCATGTCACCCCCCCTCAACACCCATCCCCACCCAAGTTAGACCATTTCAATAAGATATCACTGACACTAGGCAATTTACAACAATATCAAACCAAGTCCAATTGGTGATATGTGTTTCTGCCCGCCATCTTTAATTCTTATTATGAGGGTCCCCTTTGATTCTGGCACCTGGATGCCATATGTGAGATAGACTCTGCAAAATGCAACCTCCATTCTCTCCTTGAAAATGGTATTTTCAATTCTGTATTACATTGGATACTTACAGAGCTTCTCAATATGAATTCAAAACATCCTTCTTCAGGAAGTTTTCCCTTTGGTACCACATTTGCTTCAACTGGAAAGTGCGCTCAGAAGAATCCTGACCTGGAGCTCTATTGATCTTTTTGAATATCTTCTAGAAGCCTAGTGAGGATCAATTATCTATAACATGTTAAATACCATAACATGTATTATGCTTCCTGTGGGTATGATTGTCCCAGACCGAGACAGTGCTTTTTCACTAAATGATTCTCTCCATTAAGAAACCTACCACCAATATTTTTCTTTTAATTTTTTATTATATTTTATAATTTATTTTATTTTATTTGCTGGCCTCCTTCTGAAAAGTTCACTTCTAGTCATGGTGCCCAGATATTGAGCAAAGACTACTCTCAGTAATCTAGCTCAGCATGTGAAGTAGATAACAAAGATCCAACTCCCTTTAGTGTGTAGAGAATCCAAACTTATTTCAGGTTCGTAGAAATTCCCCTACTTGTCTTTAAACATATTTTTTATGATGTAATTGGTTTTCAATTTTTTGTTTTCAATTCTTCACACAGTACTTCATTTTGACTGCTGGCAGTCATAATCAAATATAATTAAATTGATACCAATGTACAAACTGCTCTAAGTGACTCTAAAGTGGCAACAGATTGTGAAACTAGACGGGAACACTTCCAGCATCAGACATGCTTTCTGAGTAGAAAAGAAAATATGAACATGCATGAAATGCAAATCTGAACAAAGTAAAAATGATAGAAGTGTATAAAAAGCCATGATGAAACCTATTATTTTGTAGGCTAACAAAAAAATAAACTAAGAAAAAATGAATGATTGAGATTCTGTATTTCTTTCACCAAATGGATTTCCCATTCATTGATTTGAAGAGAGATTGGACATTCCATATTCTTTCCTTCTTCTTCCCTGCCAATCCAAACTTTAAGCCATGGTTAGCTCTAGACTTTGCAATTTACTATATCCTATTGAGAAAACCAGGAGCCAGCCCCCACTCTTTCCCCGCCCTCTAATCCCTTCCCCTCTCTTCTTTTTTATATCCTTCTACAGAATATATATACTGTTAATTTTGAGTTGCTAATGGATTTTCCAGGCCTTCTTCCCTATCCACTTGGCTATTACAGGTACATTTTGTGATTGAATTAGTAGTCCTGGTTTCTGTCCCCTCTTGACTCCAGTACCCACTCCTGCCTTAAACTTAAGAATCTGCTTTGTGTTCCAAGAGCTGTGATATATTTCACACCACTGTTCCTCCTGGCAGGTGTTTATTTCCTGGAACTGAAGATTAGCTACAATCTTTTCTACAAGCAAGATCATATTTCCTGGAAGAAGTGGAGAATTTCTTTAAAATTATTTTAAATAGACTTGCCAGTTTTAGGCGGAACAAGGTACTAAAATGTTACATATTAATATATTATATATAATATATTAATTTTAAGGGTGTAGTCAAGTTCTCTCAAGAAGAGGGCTATTTCTGTTCCTTCTATCTATTCTCTGTGGCCAATTTAAGTAGATTAAAAACATACCTTGAATAGAGATTTAACCTCTATGCAATCAATTTATTGTTCTAGGCATCAAGATTCTCACACAATTCTCTAACACTGAAATTACTGGGGCAGTCAGCAATGCTATGTTACAAAAACTTCACAGTAGTTCCCTAGCCATGGTTTTTCTTTTCCCGGTTTTCTTTTCCCGGTTTTCTTTTCCAGTTCCAGGGGTCTAAACATATTACATGGAAAATTGTAGAAAATAATTTACAAGTTTTAAATTGTACACCCTTCTGAGTAACTCAATATAGCCTCATGCTATTCTGTCCAACTCACCCAGGACATGAACCTCCTTTGTCTAACACATCACTTGTCACTCACTAGCGGTCTTGGTCTAATGCTTATGTGCTTGTAACTTTTAGGTAGAATCCTAACAAGATAACACTGTATAGATACTACATAGGCACTTATAATACCATCAAAGAGTGGGTGAGAAGCATACAATAAGACATGCTATAAGTGGGAGCTAGACCACAGACCTACAGCTTCTGTTTTAGTACATTGTTCTTGCTCCATTTTATTATTACAATGAAGTTTATATGGTATGTATTTAGAAGTTCATTTTTATCACACACACACTGTATAGTTTGTGTGTGTGTGTGTGTGTGTGTGTGTGTGTGTGTGTGTGTGTAAACACAGTACACACAAAATTTCTTATTATTTATCCATTTGTGGTTGGTAAACATGTTCCTAAATATAAATAAAGGCTAGTATTTAGAAGGATTTTAGAGCTTAACCTCCCTATCTACCATATAAAATCTTCCACTAGGTATTTACTAGATGTTTCTAACAAGAAAAAGATTTCTGCCATCACATTCTTTCTTTGCCCAGGGTAACATTACTGCCTTCCCATGAGCCAACTGTCCTAACTTTTAAATTATGAGAATGATTTATCTATGTATTTTACGCCAAACCAGAGAATCTTAAAAAATCATTTTCCTTGGTTTATTATAAAGGATTCTAAAAGTGCACATTCTAAATTTAAATAAACACATGATTAACTATAATATAGTTCATATTTTTAAAAGATGAAGACAAATTCTGACTTGTTACTGGGCAAGAAGTGACATATCACTATACTTTTGGATTGATCATTTAAGAAAGAGCATGAGTCAACCTAAACATTTCTAAATGACACAATAATGCTCAACCAGCCATACTGACACATGATCTATAGACCAAGACTAAAAGAAGATTAGCTACCAGAGCAGGACACGAGACAAGCTGAATTTTTTCAAGGAAGGATATTGATGAGAGGCAAAAAAAAGTCAATAAATATAGATATATCTTGATATATTCTGTGTATCATATTAAGATATATACTATGATGAAAAGGATATAATCTTGGAACCCAGGGATGCTAGTAACACTTGACTTGAAGTTATTGAACCTTTGGAAAACTAGGATCAATTTCAAGGAAGGAGGCAGGAGGAATGGCACTAATACAGCTAGGATAACTAGAAGTCCCCAACCCCTCTGAGGTAGTCCCCTCTGAGGTAGTCTCACTACCTCTCTTTCAAAGGTTTCAACATATGCCAAATACATGACAAAGTTCAGTACTTACCATACACCTTGGAACTAGCCTGGTCTTTCTCAGGAACATAAAAATATTTCTGGATGTAGTACACAGGAAATAAATAAAGGATAGGTTCCTCATTTAATTCTGTTAGCCTTGCTAATACTTATGTTATGTGTGTGTGCGTATATAAATATATCATTGAAATATAATATTGAACTTCAATATTAAAAATGAACTCTAAACTGCTTTGATTATTTGAAATTCTTGAGTTTATAAAATCCTACTGGGTTATTTTACACAACTTATGAGTTTGAATTATAAATATCAGGTAATTTGGAATGTAACTGACAGATAAAAATGGGGCTGGAAACAAGCTGCATAAACAATGAGATCATTTAAAACAATGTTCTCTACTGTTCTGTTTTGGGCATTATTTTTCTAAGTGTTGGTAAATCTTACTATATCAAAATTTTTATTAGATGTTTTCCAAATTAAGAATATGTCCCAAATTATTTTAATTATATTTGAAGCTTTATTTTACCTGTCTGCATTATAATGCTAAAAATCAATACTGCTTTAATGCTTTGTGGCCATTATGTGTATGGATTAAAAACATATGAACACACCTAAAGCAATTCAAATCCAAGTGATAAATTCCCATCTAATCTGTAATTTTTACCTATGCTGGAAAGTATTAAGTAGATTTCAAACTGATGCCATAGTTTTACTTTCAGGTTCCTAGTTCTACTTGTAAGCTCCCCTCCATGCATGTGGAAGAGTAGGTTTAGGAAAAGTGGAAGTGTACATAAAGAGGGTCTAACAGTGCCAGAAAAATAAGCAGGAAGAATCTTAATAGAAATCCAGAACAAGGGCTGGAGAGATGGCTCAGTGGTTAAGAGTGCCGACTGCTCTTCCAAAGGTCCTGAGTTCAAATTCCAGCAACCACATGGTGGCTCACAACCATCTGTAATGAAATCTGATGCCTCTTCTGGAGTGTCTGAAGACAGCTACAGTGTACTTACATATAATAAATAAATAAATGTTTAAAAAAAAAAAGAAATCCAGAACAATTTATGAACTGTCATTTGAGCTCCACCTTTAAAAGAAAAAACCATTTTAAAATAAAGGGGCGATGAAATATGGAGTGTATTATTAAAAAGTCTTTTTGGTCCCACTTGGCCAAATAACAATCAAGTAACCCAGACAGTAAATACCATAAACAAGAACCAGCAATAGGCATGGAGGGAAGAGAGGAGTTCAGAAATTTAGGAATAAGGCATCATTTGTCCCAGTAATGGAGGGTTTTATTTTCAGCTTTTAGAAATTGGTACATAATAATTACACATAGCTATGAAGTTAGTTGTAATATTTTGACCCATGTATAATGAAAGCAGCAGAGAAGTTTCGTGTTCACCACAAACATTTCCTATTTCTTTTGGTTCAGAATACTCAGAATCCTCTCTGATAGCGCTTTTGAAATATTCAGTAAGCATTGCCAACTAAAGTTATCCTATGGCAACTGTGCCTCTGTACAAAATCACTATCCTTCCTCTTCATTCCATCCTATGCTTCCCAGTCTCTGGAGCATCAATTTACCCTCTGTGTCTATGAAATCAACATTTGGAGCCTCCAAACATAACTGACAGTATGTGGTATCAATCCTTCAATACCAGACTTAATTCACTTAACCTAAAGTCCTCCAAGCTCATTCACATCTATAGACTAGAAATAAGGAAGGAGAACAGGATGAGGCCTATGGCAAAGTCATCCCTGTGTGTACTGAGTAGAATATATGTATGTCCAGATGAAAACAGAAAATAAGTGAAACAAGAATCTCTGTGTGCACACTGGTAATAATAAAAATAGAGAACATGGCTATCGCTTGGGTTTCTGAGTGCTGATGTTAAGAGAAAAAATAAAAACTCAGTTCAAGAACAACTGTTTTGCAGCTGTTGAACAATAACACAATGTACCAGGTGCTCATGAGGGAGTCTGAAGTGTTCTTGAAGAGCAATTTGAAAACACTATGGAAAAGCAATACATATCCACTCTTCTTACCAAGACATTTTGAAGATTCCAGTAATCATTATAAAGATGTTACTGCTCAATGTATCTTAAAATTACTATGGTGTGTCTTTATAGCTTCAGAAATTACTTACATGATATAGCCTTTAGATTGAACAACCTGTAGACTCCCAATTTATAGATAAATATACATTTAATATAAGATATTCCCTCTCGTTAATCTCTGTGTAACACATGGATATTTAAGAATATTCTTTTGTCCTTCCTATTCACTATTTCTTCAGAGAATATTTTTCTCTGTGTGTGTATTTGTGTGTGCATGCACACATATTAGTAAAAGTGTCTCAAAAGGGCAGAATAAGGCATTGGATCTCCTGACACTAGAATTATAGGTCATTGTGAACCACCTAATATGTGTTACTGGGAACAAAACTCTGGTTCTCTGCAAGAGTAGAAAATGTTCTTATCCACTGAGCCATCTTTCCAACTCCAGAAAAGTTTTGAGCCCCAAATTAGCTGAGTACCCCTGAAATACTCCAGGAAAGCTGGACATCTTTTCTTCTCAGATCTTGACATAAGTTGAACAATAGTGCTTCCTTGTTATTGTATAAGGTCCATAAAAAAGAGGACCACATTGGCTTTACTTATTATTTTACCTTCCAATGACTGCATCATAAAACTGGTCTTCAAAAAAACAGCTATGTAATAAACACATAAAATAAAGAAAGGATAAATATGAGAAACAACCATCTGAATTTGAAGTAGGCCTTTGGCCAAGTAGAATTTCTTTTTCAATGATCAAAAACCTTGTTGAGAACCTCCAATTCTGATAAGTTCATTCCTCTACAACTCCATTAGAAAGTACTAGTGCTCTTCAACAACAAAGCAAGGAGGAAAATGAAGGAATTTTAAGATTTAAACTAAATTGCCATGTCTTTATATATTCTATTTTTCCTGGAGAACCTCACTGTGAGATTTGCAGAATGAAATCAGTATGTATTGGCATAGGACACTGACATATTTGATAGATGGTAGTAGGAGCTGCAGGAAGTGCAATGGTTGTGATAGAGCTTGTCAACTTCATGCTTATTAAGTTGGGATGAACCATGAGGGCCATGCATCATGATTTTAATGAGAACAAGTTAATGGGAATGATGTGGAAAGTTACTGAAGATCTTGAGTGTGGCTTTTATACATAGCTAGCCTTTACAGAGCTGATTGGAGAAGGAAAGAACGACTTAGGATCACAGGTATGAAATCTGTCAGGAGCTTACTGGTAAAGTAGACATGAGAGGCAATTTGGGCCCCATATAAGGTGGTGGTGAAGACCAAAAGAGAGGTTCTATTATTCCTTTGAAGGTTGTAGTCATTAACTGCAGTTTTGATTAAAGAGTAAGGGAAGGATTTGAGGGTTTGGTGTGAGGTTAGCATCTGCACTTAAGCTCAGGGCCATCCTTGTAAAAGTTCTGTACACAGCTGGGAAAAGAGCTAGAGCTTTAAAGAAAGCCTTAGATAGAGACTGAGGCAGAAAAACCACTGTGCAGATAAGTTCAAGTATGGAAGAAGTTCCAAAGGCATGGAATTTGAGATTAAAGGGAGAACACTAAATGGTCTTGTAGCAGGAGGAAGCACATGAAGAGGAAGAGGAGCAGTGGAGAAAAATATAAGTAAGGAGACTTCAAGGAAAGGGGGATGCTGGTGTGATACCAAGATTAGGAAGGAAAAGTGAAAAGACAGTTTGGGCTGTAGTTAGCAACTGAGCAACTGATTTCCTGAGATATAGATAAGGCTGCCAACATTCAAGTATGATTAAAATAAAGCTCTTGAGTGAGAGTAGATAACTTTAGATAATTTGGATAGGTTCCAAATACAATACAGGTGTTTATATAAAAGGGAGGTGGAGACCAGAAAGGAGAGACATCAGGATGTGAAACTTCAGCAGCAAGCTGTGAAAATGCTACAATGTGGATTTTGAAGACAGAGGAAGCAGCCATGAGCCAAAGAATGAAGATGTTTGCTGGGAGCCAAATAAGACAGGGAATGAAGTTCAGCAGTCTATAAAAGGCAGAGAAATGGGTTGTGCCCTAAAGCCATCCTAAGGCTACAGCCTTGTCCTGCTGATGACTTGGTGTCAGCACAGTGAGAATGCTTTAGAATGCCAGCCTTAAAAACTATATGAGATTAAATCTGTGCTATGTTAAGGCATCCATGTATGTCTTATTACAATGGCATCAGGAAACCAATTCAGAAGAGAGGACTAAAACTACTTTTATATTTATATATAAATGCCTGTAAGCGAATAAAACATGAACACTATATAATATAATCTTGGAGATTTTCAGTAAAGCTAAGTAAGAGCTGATTGCTTGAAAGAAATCAGGTTTAAAATAAATTTGTGAGTGTGTATTTGGGTATGTGAGTTACTTTCACATTCAGGGACATCTGTATATGGTCTATATGCATGGAAGAGTCAACAGAAAGTAGAAGATACAAGAGGCTAGATGGTTCAATGTCTCACATGAAGAATAAGAAACTGGTAGGTGACTAAACAGGCAGAAAATAGGAAGTAGCTGTAGTTCAGGAAGAATACAAAATGTCATCTTACCATTTGTTTAGCTTCAATCAGACTACATTTATATATTATGGATTGCCTTAACAAAACACAGATTGGCTGGGCCCACTATACCACAACACAGAAAGTATTCTATTGTTTTATTAATTTATTGTTTTTGATTGTCCATTTTACAGTCTCTTTCCACCAGTATGCTATTATAAACACCATCATATTTCCAAGGAATTAAAGAATAATACAGAATGCTAGAGAATGGAGACTAAATTGTGTCGGGATTATAGTTTGGATTCTAAGAGCTTTTAGACTTAAGACTCATAATTAGCCCTGCTTCTGAAGTGACCTTTCTGCAAGGCAATTGTAACATCTGAGCATTGTCCTCATTATTAAAGGTCACAATACTCTGATTTTTTAGGAGGTAGACATGGCTAAGACTCTACAACTTGTGTCCTCATCAGGAAAAACAGTGGCCCAGCAATTTACTAATTCAGAAAAACATATCTCTCCAGCCTAGTCCTTTCAGCTTCAGACTTCTTTTTCTTTTAAATCAGAAAATAACAAAAACGATTTGCTCATATGTTGAATCTGTCACAAGTATGTTCTTTAAAGCACAAGTACTTTGAAGAAATTGGTGAATTTCTTTAAATGCCTGTCTATGTAACTCATTGAACTAGGACCGTTCAGAGATTGAGGAAACTGATATAAATGGTCTCAGATATCATAATAGGGTTATATAAGATAAAACATGCTTTTTCCCTTTCTGAAATGTCAGACTATACACTCAAAAAGAAATAACTACATGCCTTTAGTTCCCTAAGAACAGATATTCATTTTTATTGGAATGCTTCTCTACAGAGAAGACTTGAGAGACAGAAAACTAGGAATTATATACACTGTGATTCCTATATTTAGGTATAACATATTGTGCATTGTGGAAAGATTATCAATGTATTATTCAAATGCTGATTTCTATGCCCACATATCTGGTTGCAACCATTATTTTAAGTATCTCATGCCTCAATGTTGTGTAAGTATTTTTCCCCATTTATTCTGATTTGTCAATAAAGCTAGTCAGCCAATGACTGAACAGGGAAGGGAATAGGTCAGGACTTCCTCCCAGCCAGGGGAGTGGGGAGGAAGAGAGGAAGAGTACACTATGGGGAAAGAATCTAGGAAACAGCATGAGAAAATAGCCTGAGTATCTTGGAGATTCTGACCGAGAGGTAGCCAGATTAGTTTAGAGGATTAAAATAGAATGATATGGCTTACTTAGTCGTTGTGCCCTTAAAGCTTGTTAAATAAATGTAATAATCCAGTCTTATTTGGGAGCTAGCTGGGTAAGAGGAAATTTGTAACACTTATTTAAAAAGCTCTAACACTTATACACTGTAATTTTCTGTAGACAGACAGTGGTACCTCTTAGCTATTTTCCTGTTGAGCAAATGGGTAAAAGTCATGACCCATACAGAATGCACTGATCATGGTACAGATATTCTCTCAAGTTCATCAAAGAACTGAGAGTCACTGGGCAAGGGCAGAATTTTTCTTCTGTCTAATAACTAGGAAGGATATGTAACATCTCTGGGAAAAGCCACATAAAGAGAAGTATCTATGTGAAAGTGAACCACTGCCAGTGTCACCTGGAAAGGAGACCTGCTTCAAATTGGAAGTGTACAAAGTGGTGGAAACATGGTGTCAGCAGTATGAGAAAAATAATGCAGATCAAGAACTGAACAAGGTCACTGGCACGAGAGACTGGGATACCTCTGAAAGATTGACATAAATGTTGCTTATTTATACCCATACAGACTCTCAAGACTCTCAATTGTCTTGGCTTCTTTAAATCACTAGCCTCCAGTTGAACCTCTTATACTATTCACTATTTGTTAATATGTCTCCTGGCCATATTCTAGCACCCCATGACAGCATAAAAGCAAGCATCAGAAACATGGATCTTGAGTAAAGCAAAGGTGCTATAGAAATAAATAGGACCATTTTAGAGAAAATAAGAAAACAAGAGAACGAAATAGGATGGGATGGAAAGAACTGAGACAGGAAGAAAAGGATGTTGGAAGGTTAGCAGGGGAAACCTAAGATGAAGCCTTAAGAAACTTCAAAATAAGTTTTGCTTGAGTCAATAGTATGAAGATCTATTCTATGAAAATGTGCTCTGTCCAATCCACATAACATTTGCACTTAAACACAGGACAAAAATAAAGACTATGCCTCTTGTTTGAGAGTATGTAGTTTTAACAGATGAGTCTCGAAGTGAATAGTATCATAGCATGAATGTAACCTATCAAGATAGCACTTTCCAAGTAACCTTACCCACTTCAGAGCCAACTGTAATTAGGTATGCTGATAAAGCTGCTAAGCCAGCCAACAGTTATAATGGCCCAAAGGAAAATAACTAGTAGAGAGTCATACGAAAATTAATTAAAATACCACATGTATTGTCTGCTTGTACTTCAGTCTTTTTAGCTGACCTGCTATTCTTTGGGTAATTATCTGCAGATCTTTAAAACTGGTGAGAATTTAATCAAAGAGAATTTCTTTTAATGCTATGTCTTTTGTGCTGGGATTAGAAAAAAAAAAAAGGTGGGGGATATGGAGGAAGAGTCATGTACCTATAAGAAAAAGTATCCTGGATGTTACAAAGATAATTACTATGACAAAATGCATGTGTAAGGAGAAGGGAGGCAGAATGTCTTCTCACCAAGCAGGCTTACTTTCCCCAGAAGTAATACTTTTACCATCTAAATACAAATATTCTTTAAAAAGGAATCGTTTGAAGGCAATGACTGTCCATCCTCCAGAACCAATAAATTGCCAAAAGTTCAGCTAGGAAAGTTAGTTCTCCATGAGCCCCACCTCAGTCCATGATAGGCCCACTCTTGTCAAGGTCCAAGTGTAAGCAAACATAGCTACAGTGTGACCATGTTTGCAATGCCTCTATCATGCCTGAAGATAGCCTTTTACACATTTTCTCTTACACTCTTTCCATGACATTGTCTGAGCTTTAGTTTGCATGTTATAAATATTCTGTATAGATCTGGGTGAGAAAAGAATCTATAAGGGAACAAAGAAGTAGTAGGGATTGAAAGGAGGTAGAAGGCAAGGGTAAACACAATGCACCACCACATGTGTATATAAAATTGCCAAAGGGCAAATTTAATCAATTAAACAAAAATAAATCATTGGCATGCCTTGGCTTCTTTGTGCTGCTACAACAGAACACCTGGGTAATTATTAATGAAAAGAAATTTGTTGCCTCCAGTATGATGGTGGGAGGTGAAAACTCAAGAAAGGAAATCCAATTCTTCAAGTCTTTTATACAATGCTAACAATACACTTTTGTGAGATCTATGTGTGCATGACCTAAACACTGTCACATTGGATTAACTTCCCAACATGCATTTAAGGTATATATTTAAACAGAGTACTAGAAAACTCCAACTCTTCCCAACCTAGTACCTGGAGTACTTGATGCCAAGCACGGTGGGAAAGAATTTCTTTAATGACTGATTGTCTTTCAGCCAACTCTCTATGCAAAATTAGTTCAGGTTTTCTAACTAGAGACAAAGGAATTTCCTAGTCTCCATATGCAAACTTTAGGGAGAACTGTTGAAAATAAAGACACAACCCATTATACAATTTCTTGTACCACTTGTATTCTGTTTTGTGCATAAGTTCTGTGAATAAACCATCATTGTGAATAGTAGACCTTCCTGAGAGTCTGTAAATATGGAGCTTAAGATTGCCACCTTATTAGTTACCAGGTTCCCTCAGAAGCAGAATGCTGCTGAAAAGAAAGACTTTTGCCCATGACATAACAGAAGAAAGAACTGGTCTACTTAATATGTGGCCCTAAAAATGAGCCTCAGATCTCACCCAGTGTGCTCACCCAAGAAAATTATAGACTGCTCAGTTAAACTTAAGGAAAAAAAAAAAAACTTCAGAGTTTCAGAAAAAATAAATAAACAAATAAGCATATTTGAAATCTATATTCATTAAGGCAATTCCTTTCAAGTCAGACTCCAGGTTATATATGTCCTAGTCACTATACAGTCTCAAGCAGCCACATTCACCATGCATGTGACTGATTTTGCTATCCAGAAGTTCTGGTTAAATACTAGATCCAACAGACCAGTCTGGGTGATGCTTCAGACAGTGGCACAGGAAAACATTATTGAAGAGGCTTTGCTACTCTTGCTTGCAGTGTGATTTAGTAATCACCTATCCCCAGTTAGTAGCTTAGTACCTGATGATCAGGTATTATTGTCTTGTCAGGTCTGTAAAGCCATTGTGCGGACTCCTAAGTCTTCACTTTCGACATTGCCAAGATATAAACAAAACCTCTCAACCCCATAGACTACTTTCCCTCATCCTCAAATCCTAGACCACCTAATAACTCCAGATACTCCAGACTTTGAGACTGATATCACCTAGTGACATGTCATTGTTTTTAAAACTCTAAATTTGGCATGATTTCTTTCAATGATAGTTACCCTATTGACATTGAATCCTCTCAAACAGGATATCTTTAAAGAAGACTTCCATGGACTCACTAGGTATAACTGCAGACCTCTCCTTACTCTACCCCATGGCTATCAATATGTTTTGTTTTCCCGTATCCCTGACCACCCTTCCGATCTCACATGTGTTATATAGTCCCTATACTTCCCTCTTAGACTACATGTTAAAATAACATGGTCAACATTTTTCCTATGTTGTTCAGAAACTAAGATAATACCTATTATAGGATAGACAGATGTTCAAAATTCATTTTTTGAATATAATTTTCTTTTAGTAATTGAATTTCTAGGGGTGTGGCTATTATCATTTTACTCTCTAGTAGGACCATGATTTAATTTCTTACCAATATCATTGCAAAATCAGCAATGGTTCTCACCTCCATCCCTGCATTTTTTATAAATGTTCTTTCTATAGCAGACTTGAAAAAAAGATCCAGCGAGCTCACTAGTATCTGCCATCTAAGCTCCATTACCTGAAGCCTCCTCTAAAGTTAATGTCCAGATTTGCTCACACACTTTGGCTCCCTGCCAAACCAGTCATAAAAGAGGAGCACACAGCCTCCTTCTCATCTTGAGATCAAGACTCTCACATTGTGTAAAAGATGATAGATAAAGATAGATAGGTGGATGGATGGATGGATGGATGGATGGATGGATGGATGGATGGATAGATGAATGGATGGATGGACAGATGGACAAACAGACAGATGGACAGGCAGACAGACAGAAAACCAACTCCACTCTTATACTCTGGTATCTCCTCTCTGTGTATATATGGCTCCAGGTTTTCCATCAGTATTAGGTTGAATGAATTAGGAAATTTCTAGATCCTCACACAATTCAGGACTTCCATGCTAGAAGAGTAAAAACCTAAAGTATAGTTATCTTGACAGAGCAGTTTTAGTACCTACATTTTTAAGTGAATATTGATGTGTGGAGAATTTTTTAAGCATTATTTTATACATAAAGGAAATAATAATCTTGTTATAATTCTCTGTTCTAGAGTAGTGCTATCATTCACTCTGGACTGTTTATTTCTTGGAATCATCATGTGGAGTTTCTTATATTAAATAGCAGTAAGATCCCCCATTTTGTATCTACATGTCTCTATGCAAGTTACATATATGTTTTTGGCAAAAATCTAAAAAATTAAAAATAAAAAAAAACAGTTCCAATATATGAATTTTTAGGAGGAAATTTACTGTTAGAATTTAAAGGGTAGAGAAAGAAAGAGACTAAGAGGACGATACTTGATGAAAAATGAGATGTCAGAAAATAAACAAAAATCCTTAGAATTTTCACAAGCAACATGACCACCAGTTCCTCAGTGAATTTCAGTGGCATAGAAATTCAAAGGCAGTTTTTCCCAGATCATTAGCATTTCTAGAATCTAGTCAGATCAGGTTCAACGATTAACCTGAAAATATCCAAAGAAAAAACTGCACAGAGCTTGGGGGATAAGATTTTATCAGGTTCTCCTAGGATAGCAAAAACCATTCTCAACAATAAAAAAACCTCTGGTGAAATCACCATGCCTGACCTTAAGCTGTACTACAGAGCAATTGTGATAAAAACTGCATGGTACTGGTACAGGGACAGACAGGTAGATCAATGGAATAGAAT
>NC_034607.1:59206470-59234962 GCF_900095145.1 Mus pahari
ATGGCCTAGTTGGCTATCATTTGGAAGAGAGGCCCCTTGGTCTTGCAAACTTTATATGACCCAGCACAGGGGAATGCCAGGGCCAAGAAGTGGGAGTAGGTGGGTAGGGGAGCAGGGGTGTGGGGGAGGGTATAGGGAACTTTCAGGATAGCATTTGAAATGTAAATAAAGAAAATATATAATAAAAAATAAACAGTAAATAAAAAGAAAAAAATGTTATGAAAAACAAAAAGATTTTATCAGGTTCTCATTACAATATTCATCATCTAGGATATTCAGTAACTATGGGAGAACCAAAGTATGTTGCTTTGCTGTTGGTACACAGACATACTTTGGTTATAGGTGGTTTTTTAATTCCAAAGCTCCCAACACTGGAGACACCTTAAAGCATCTCTGAGGAGATTCTCTGATGAAACTGGAGCTGTCTTAAGACCATAATTCCCTCATGTGAGTTCCTTGGCTTTCTTTTAGGGTTCATGGAGCTGATGGAATGACAAAATAAAATTGAATTAATGTAGAGTTCCTGGGAAACTAAACTTCTAGGAGACAGTAATTTTTGTTTGAGGTTTTCTGTTTTCTTATTAATTCCACTAACCTCTTATACAAATTTAAATTAGACAAAGAAAAAGAAGGAACATGTTTACAATATGAAATTAAAACCAATGAAAAAATATCCACAAGATGACTTCTATTCCGCTTAGATTTATTCAAATCATTGACAATGAAACTTACTATTTTAGATCCAAGCAAGGTGAAAAAAACATTTGATTGCCCTTGGAGTGTTAAGATTGGAGGATCATGAGTTTACAACCAGCCTAGACTCATTGTGAGACTATTCATTGAAAAAAATATATATTTGGAGGACTGTGTGTGTGTGTGTGTGTGTGTGTGTGTGTGTGTGTGTGAATTGAACTGTTTTTAAGCACAGCTTTTATTAAACTGAAGGAAGTAAAAATCACATGTGATACTAAGAAATATCTATACTTGATATCTAAGCATAATGTAATGCTAACACATTAGAAAATTAGTAATTATCAAAGCCTAGGAAAGGGAAAAGGAATTAAAGATAAGAATTAGTAGATAATAATTCAGCTATATAGAAAAAAAACCTTTCCTATTCTGTAGCATCATGGGATAACAATTTGACTATTTAAAATAGTTATCAGAAAGAATTCTGAATGCTCTCAACACAAATAAATTATAAATATTTGAAACAATGAACCAATTATGCTGATACAAGCATTATACATTTCATATGTGTATTAAAACAGTGGTTCTCAACTTTCCAAATGTTGTAACCCTTTAATACAGTTCCTCATGTTGTAGTGACCCCAACCATAAAATTATTTTATTGAGTACACAAGCTGCAGAAGCAGCAGAGCAGCTGGGAAGGGTCCTACAGGCCTAAATTTGTAACCAGGAGGTAGAGCTAATCCTCAGTCCTCTGGGTACCTTCACAGCCAGAGGAGAGCTTGCCTTCAGGAAGTGTTTGAGCCTGGGACTCAGGTGAGATCACCATTTTCTCTCTAGTGACTCTCTAAGGCAGGTCCACTCAGGAGTGCACAGGCCAAAGAAGCATCAGAGCAGCTGGGAAGGGTCCAACAGGCCTTCATCTGTACCCAGGAGGAGGGGCTGTTTTACAGCCCTCTTTGTACTAGTCTTGCTAGGAGAGAGCTGATCTCCCACAAGTGCTGACACAGGTTTACAGACTCACAGAAGGAACAAGCTCCAGCCAGACACAGCAAGACCATCTAACACAAGAGATTACCAGATGGCAAAAGGCAAACACAAGAATCTTACCAAAAAAACCAAGACTACTTGGCATCATCAGAACCCAGTACTCCCACCACAGTGAGTCCTGGATACTCAAACACACCAAAAAAGCAAGATTCGGATTTAAAGTCATATCTCATGGTGCTGGTAGGAGATTTTAAGAAGGACATTAACAACTTCCTTAGAGAAATACAAGAGAACACAGCTAAATAGGTAGAAGCCCTTAAAGAGGGAACACAAAAATCACTTAAAGAATTACAGGAAAACACATCCAAACAGGTGAAGGAATTGAACAAAACCATCCAGGATCTTAAAATGGAAGTAGAAACAATGAAGAAATCACAAAGGGAGACAACTCTGAAGATAAAAAATCTAGGAAAGAAGTCATATGTGAGCCATAGATGCAAACATCACCAACAGAATAGAAGAAAAGGAAGAGAGATTCTCAGGCACAGAAGATACTACAAAAAGCAATGATACAACAATCAAAGAAAATGCAAAATGCAAAATGATCCTAACNCAAAACATCCAGGAAATACAGGACACAATGAAAAGACCAAACCTAAGGATAATAAGTATAGAAGAGAGTGAAGATTCCCAAGTTAAAGGGCCAGTAAATATCTTCAACAAAATTATAAAAGAAAACTTCCCTAACCTAAAGAAAGAGATGCACATGAACATACAAGAAGTCTACAGAACACCAAATACATTGGATCAGAAAAGAAATTCTTCCCATCATATAATAATCAAAACACCAAATACACAAAACAAAGAAAATGTATTATAAGCAGTAAGGGAAAAAGATCAAGTAACATATAAGGGCAGACCTATAAGAATTACACCAGATTTCTCACCAGAAACTATGAATGCCAGAAGATGCCGAGTAGATGTCATAAGAGAACACAAATGCCAGCTCAGGCTACGATAACCAGCAAAACTCTCACTAACCATCAATGGAAAAACTAAGATATTCTGTGACAAAAACAAATTTACACAATAGTTTTCCACAAATCCAGCCCTTCAAAGGAAATACAGGGAAAATTCCAACACAAGGAGGGAAATTATACCCCAGAAAAAGAAAAAGAAAATCTTTTAACAAACCAAAATGAAGATAACCACACACATACAAAAAAAAATTCTAGCTCTAACAACAAAAATAACAGGAACCAACTACTTTTTTCCTTAATATCTCTTAATATCAAAGGACTCAATTTCCCAATAAAAAGACATACACTAACAGACTGGATATGAAAACAGGAACCAACATTTTGCTACATATAGGAAACCCACATTGGTGACAGAGACAGATATTAATCAGAGTAAAAGGCTGGAAAACAATTNTCCAAGCAAATGGTCTCAAGAAACAAGATGCAGCAGACCTTCTAATAATGAATAAAATCAACTTCCAACCTTAAGTTATCAAAAAAGATAAGGAAGGATACTTCATACACATCAAAGGAAAGAAATCTACCAAGAGGAACACTGTATTCTGAATATCTATGCTCCTAATGCAAGGGCACCCACATTCATAAAAGAAACTTTACTAAATCTCAAAGCACATATTGTACCACACACCATAATAGTGGGAGACTATTTCACTGTCAGCAATGGAAGATCATGAAAACAGAAACTAAACAAAGACACCATGAAACTAACAGAAGTTATAAAAAAAAAAAAAGGGGGGATTTAACTGATATCTATGGAATATTTTGTCTAAAACAAAAAGAATATACCTTCTCAGCACCTCAAGGTACCTTCTCCAAAATTGACCTTATAATTGGTCACAAAACCAGTCTCAATACATACAAGAAGATCAAAATAATCCCATTCATCCTATCAGATCACCACGGTCTAAGGCTGGTTTCAGTAACAACATAAACAATACAAAGCCCACATACATGTGGAAGCTGAACAACACTCTACTCAATGATAACTTGGTCAATGAAGAAATAAAGAAAGAAATTAAAGACTTTTTAGAGTTTAATGAAAATGAAGCCACAACATACCCAAACTTATGGGACAGGACGAAGGCAGTCCTAAAAGGAAAACTCATAGCTCTGAGTGTTACCAAAAAGAAATTGTAGAGAGCATTCACTAGCAACTTGACAGCACATCTGAAAGCACTAGAACAAAAGGAAGCAAATTCATCCAAGAGGAGTAGAGGCAGGAAATAATCAAACTTAGGGCTGAAATCAACCAAGTGGAAACAAAAAGAACCATACAAAGAATCAACCAAACCAGGAGCTGGTTATTTGAGAATATCAACAAAATAGATACACCTTACCCAGACTAACTAGAGGGCACAGAAACAGTATCCTAATTAACAAAATCAGAAATGAAAACAGAGACATAACAACAGAAACTGAGGAAATTCAAAAAAAAAATCATCAGATCTTACTACAAAAAAAACTATACTCAACAAAACTGGAAAATTTGGATGATTGGACAATTTTTTAGACAGATACCAGGTAACAAAGTGAAATCAGAATCAGATAAATGATCTAAACAGTTCCATATCCCCTAAAGAAAGGATATTTACCAATCCTAAATCAGAAAGGGGACTAATATCCAATATATACAAAGAACTCAAGAAGCTGGACTCCAGAAAAACAAATAACACCATTAAAAATTGGGGTACAGAGCTAAACAAAGAATTCTCAACTGAGGAATATTGAATGGCTGAGAAGTACCTGAAAAAATGTTCAATGTCCTTAATCATCAGGGAAATGCAAATCAAAACAACCCTGAGATTCTACCTCAAACCAGTCAGAATGGTTAAGATAAAAAACTAAAGTGACAGCAGATGCTGGTGAGGATGTGAAAGAAGAGGAACACTCCTCCATTGTTGTTGGGATTGCAAGCTGGTACAAGCACTCTGGAAATCAGTTTGGTGGTTCCTCAGAAAATTGGACACAGTACTACCAGAAGATCCAGCAATACCTCTCCTGGGCATATACCCAGAAGATGCTCCAACATGTAATAAGGACACATGTTCATAGCAGCCTTATTTATAATAGCCAAAAGCTGAAAAGAACCCAGATGTCCCTCCACAGAATAGATACAGAAAATGTGGTACATTTACACAAGGAGTACTACTCAGCTATTGAAAACAATGAATTTATGAAATTCTTAGGCAAATAGATGGATCTGGAGGATATCATCCTGTGTGAGGTAACCCAATCACAAAAGAACAAACAAGATATGCACTCACTGATAAGTGGATATTAGTCCAGAAATTTAGAATACCCAAGATACAATTTGCAAAACACATGAAACTCAAGAAGGAAGACCAAAGTGTGGATACTTGGGTCCTTCTTAGGAGGGGGAATAAAATATCCATGAAGGAGTTTCAGAGACAAAGTGTGAAGCAGAGACTGAAGGACTGCCCCATCTGGGGATCTTTTCCATAGACAACCAAGAAATCTAGACACTATTGTGGATGCCAACAAGAGCTTGCTGACAGGAGCTTCATATAACTATCTCCTGAGAGGTTCTGCCAGTGCCTGACAAATACAGAAGTGGATGCTCAATCCATTGGACAGAGCACAGGGTCCTCAATGAAGGAGTTAGAGAAAGGACCCAGGGAGCTGAAGGGGTTTTCAGCCCCATAGGAGGAAAGGCCCTTTGTTCTGTGATGGTTATATGTCCCAGGTTACTGCCAGGGCCAGGAAGTGGGAGTGGGTAGGTTGGTGAGCAGGGGGAGGGGGGGAAGAGATAGGTGGTTTTCAGAGGGAAAAATTAGAAAATGGGATAGCATTTGAAATTTAAATAAAGAAAATATCTAATAAAAAGAATTATTTTATTACTACTTCATAACTGTAATTTTGCTACTATTATGAATTATAATGCAAATAACTAATATGCAACATATCTGATATGCAAGCCCTGTGAAAGGTTGATCCCCAAAGGGGTCATGACCCACAGCTGAGAACTGCTACTTTAAAATAGTACATGTGCCACATAAATTTGAATAATTAATGTATCTTCCAGACTTTGCAAGAAAGTAACATCTATGAAATCTCAACCATATGGATGCTTAAACAATGCCTGAATGATGACAACACCAGATGATATGCCATTGTGGATAGGGGAAATTTTTAAAGGCTCCACTTCAAACCCCACCTCTATGTCCACCCTCACCCCTACCCCACGTAGCTGCTGGGAAAAGGAGAATCACCTTCTCTAGAGTCAAGATCTCTTAACAGGTTATCCAATCCCAAGTTGTCAGTCATAAATATATTACATATATGCAACACTAAATGAACTCAGTGGCTTATGTGTATGTATAGCTATGTAGGTTTTTATTATGTATGTATGTATGTATGTATGTATGTATGGATGGATGGATGGATGGATGGATCAATAATAAAGAAGTCATGGATTTAAGAGGGGTAGGGAGTTGGGAAGAGTTTAAGGGGGGAAGGAAATGGTAAAAATTATATAAGTGAAGGTTTATGTATGAAATTATCAGAAGAAAATAAATTTTTAAAAGGAAGAGAAAAGAAACTGACCACAGAAATAGAATTTTCCTCTCCACTGTGGATGGGGCCAGTTCTTGGAAGTTTCTGTGGACTGTGCTGTTTTCTTTGAGAGAAAGCACAGGGACCCAAATGTTGGCAGTATTGATTCCCAGAGGGTAGACTTATAGGTGAAAATGGAATTTACTCATGTCTATATTCTTCATGCCAGAAGATTTTCTCAGGATTTGAACTTTAAAGTCCCAGGAATTTTAAGTAAGTAAAACTGTGCTTTAGCACAAGTTCACTTTTAATTTAGAATAAGTCATTTTATTTATGTTGTACTTTAGCATGAGTATGAAGAAGATTAGAGGATGTTTTAATTATTGGACTAAGTTTCTCTTTCTCTAAAATGCTTCTTATCCCACTGACTTTTACAATGACTTATTAAATTACCAACACTGGAACATTTGGGTTAAAACAGTTTGTGTTAACTCTCCTGTTAAAATACAGGTGTTCTACTGGTTGACATTTGTAGCAAATGGTCCAATATATCACAGATGCTTCTATTCTGACATTGAAGAGAAGAGCCTCAGTACTAGAACAATAGTCAAGTGCATCCTGGGCTAAAACTTGTTTTAATAAAATCAAAAACAAAATGACAGCAGCAGCAAAAGGAACAGAGGCAGGCTCTGGTTATAAAAGGGGGTGCATCACTTCAAGTCCCTTTGGCTAATATCTAATGAAGGTGGCAAGAATTAAATAGTGGCAACAGGATCAGTAATGTTAATTCTCATCTCAGTAGTACCAAGATACTTAAAAGTTTTTCTTTAAAAAGTGATGAGGTTCAAATCATCCAGAGATGAGGAGCTGAGCCACACATGGTCCTTATGCATTAATCACACAGATTTAAACAGAAATTCCCTTGAACAAATATAAAGAAGTACCAACAGGCTGAGATATCACAAAGGAAAGAAGATATACATAGGTCCAGACATCCTATAACAGTAACTATAATATGATCACAAATGATGCCGAGGAGGAAGAAAAGGGCAAAGGCAACTAATGAAATCGATTTGTCTCTAAGGAAACTAATTGCATGACAGAAGAGAGCCCCACAGACAAGAAAAACACAGGAAAAGAGCAAAAAGTCTTTGAAATTGTTGAAAACAGATCAAGAATGGATAGATTTGTAGACACTGTACAGCTAAAAGGGAGATAAATGAATCTTCAGCAGGTAGGAGGGAACAAGCCAAGCGTGGAACCAGTAGCGAGGACAGACACTAAAACACTAACCGATGTGGAGAGAAGGCAAACCGTCCAATTTTTTCTCTCTAAAATTCTTAAGCTTTATATCTTTCATTCAAACTGAGAAATATGAAGGCAACTTTAGAACACTGAGACCAAGGTGAGCAAAAGCTGAAATGAAAATGAATTTGACTGTTTTAAACGCTTTTATATCTCTAGCTCAAAAATATACTCCCACATACTAAACAGTGCAGACATACCTATACAGTGTAGAAACTGAGAGGCTGAAAAAGACTGTAAAGATTGTTGTCACATACAGAAGTGGATGCTCACAGCCATCCATTGGACAGAGCACTCCAAATGAAGGAGCTAGAGAAAGTACCCAAGGAGCTGAAGGGGTTTGCAGCCCCATAGGAGGAACAACAATATGAACTAACCAGTACCCCCAGAGCACCCTGGGACTAAACCACCAACGAAAGAAAACATGTGGTGGGACTCATGGCTCTAGCTGCATATGTAGCAGAGGATAGCCTCCTCATTCATCAATGGAAGGAGAGACCCTTGGTCCTGTGAAGGTTCTATGCCCCAGTATAAGGGAATGCCAGGGCCAGGAAGCAGGAGTGGGTGAGTTGGTGAGTGGGAGAGAGAGGAGGGGATAGGGGGTTTTCAGAGGGGAAATTAGGAAAGGTGATAACATTTGAAATGTAAATAAAGAAACGATCTAATAAAAAAGAAAAAAGAGAGCAAAAACAAAAAAAACTGTTGTCACTTTCAAAATGACAGAAAAATAAATAAATTGTGGATACAGTGTCCTAAAATAATCATGAATCTCCAAAAAGACTCTAAAATTGTGTATCAAGCAGAAATACATATACAGTTGTTTTTTATTTGTTATTTTATTCATTTACATTTCAAATGATATCCCCCCTCCCGGTTTCCCCTCCACAATCTCCCTTCCCATTTCCCATTCCCCATCTCCCTCCCCTTCGCCTCTATGAGGGTGCTTCTCCACCTACTCACCCACTCACCCACTCCTCCCTCACCACTCTAACATCCCCCTATGCTGTGGCATCAAGCTCCACAGGACCAAGGGGCTCTCCTCCCATTGATGCTAGATAAGACCATCCTCTGTTACGTATGTATCTGAAGCCATGAGTCCCTCCATGTATACTCTTTAGTGATTTAGTCCCTGGGAGCTCTGGATGGTCCAGTTAGTTGATATTGTTCTTCTTATGAGGTTGCAATCCACATCAGCTCCTTCAATCCTTCCCCTAGCTCTTCCATTGGGGTCCTCAGGCTAAGTCTGATTGTTGGCTGTGAGTATGTGCATCTGTATTAGTCAGGTGCTGGCAGAACCTCTCAGGGAACAGTCATACCAGATTCCTGTCAGCAAGTACTTCTTGGCATCAGCAATAGTGTAGGGGTTTGGTGTCTACAGATAGGATGGATCCCTAGGTGGTATGGTCTCTTTAGTCACAAGGATCCCTAGTCTTTACTCTCAGCAAATCTCCCAAACATAATTCTTTAGTGTGTATACAGATACTAAAGATTTCCCCCATAATTTTATACAAATGCTTCATTTATTCCTTTGATTTTCAATTTCAACACTATTTCCTCACAAAGGATTTTATGGACCATCTCAATAAAACATTCCTCAATCCTTCCTTCCAAGTTATACCATCACATACATTATTTAATTTTCATTGAAGCTTATCTCAAAGCACCTGTCATCCTGATCCTTTCTGCTCTCTCCCACTGATCACGACCAGCACTGTAGTAGGAGCCATCTTCAAATTCTTTCAGTCTACCCTGTAGGCCACCAGTACCACCTAATTACTACTGTCAAGGAGATAAAATTTCTGTCTCTGCAGTGGTTACAAATGAACCCAAGATCACATAAATTTTTGTCAGTCAGTTGAAATACTAGCTCTCAGAGAGCCTTAGAAAGTTACCTACACACACACACACACACACACACACACACACACACACACACACACACACAGATCCATCATAAATAGCCACATAAAGATAAAATGAACTTTTTTTCTCAGTGTATTTGCCATCTCTATATAGGAAGGCTACTGGGTTTTTGTGTTAATTTTATATCTGGCTACTTTCTAAAGGTGTTTAACAGCTATAAAATTTTTAGAATCTTATTTATGATAAAAATGTGTCTTCAAATAACAATACTTTGACTTTTTATTTTCTATTTTAATCTCCTTGATCCCTTTCAATTGTCTTACTGTTCTACTTAAGACTTCAAGCATTATATTGAATAAATATGGGCACCCTTGTCTCATTCTTAATTTTTGTAGAAATGCTCTGAGGTTCTCTCTGCTTAGAACAATGTTGTATGTGGACATTATGCAAATTGTGCTTATTATACTGATATATGTCTCTTTAATCTTTATTCTTTTCAAGACTTTTTAATCATAAAGCAATGTTAAATTTTGTCAATGGTTTTCTATATATCTAATGAGATAGTCATGTAGTTTTTGTCTTTTAGTGTGTTTATGAGGCACATTGCATCTATTGACTTACAATATAGAACCACCCATTCACTGCTGAAATAAAACCAATCTGATCATGATTAATAAACTTTTTGATGTGGTCTTAAATTAGTTTGCAAGTTTTTATTGAGAATTTTTGCATCTTTGTTCATATTGGTCTAAATTTTTATTTTTTGTCATTGCTGAATATCTATGTGGTTTGTAATCAGGATAACAGTAGCTCCAAAAATGTTGAGATTAATTATGGAAACTATCTTTCATAATAGTCTCAAATACTTTGGAATAGCTATTGTGAAACACTTACATAATAAAAACTTTAAGAAAAGAAATTGAAGACATTAGAAGATGGAAATATCTCCCATGCTTATAGATCACTAGTGTTAACATAGTGAAAAATGGCCATCCTACCAAATGCAATCTACAGATTCAATGAAATATTCATCAAAATTCTAATAGCTAATAGTTTTCACAAAAGATAAAAATACAGTCTTAAATTTCATATGTAAACACAAAGCAATTAGGATATCTAAACCAATCCTGAATAAAACAAAAATTACTGGAGGTATCACCATCCCAGATTCCAAGTTGTACTACAGAGCGATAGTAACAAAAACAGCATGGTATTGGCATAAAAACAAATCAATGAAATAAAATTGAAGAACTGAATATAACTCTCCATACAAACAGCTACCTAATTTTTCACACACACACATACACACACACACACACACATACACACCCCAAAAATACACACTATAAAAACCACAGAATCTGCAATAACTAGTGCTGGTCAATGAATAGCTGTATATATAAGAATAAAAATATTTTCATGTTTATCTATCCATATCAATCACCATGAATAAAACTCCAAGGGAATCAATGACCTCAACATTTGACCTAGTACCCTGAATATAATAAAAGAGAAATAAGGGGAGGGTTTTGAATTCTTTGGCATAAGAAAACATTTTCTGAGCAGGAAATAGTATAGACACTAAAAAATTAGTATAGACACTAAAACCAACAGTTAATAAGTGAGATCTCATGAGGCTAAAAAATCCTCTGCATCAAAGGACACCATCATTCAAATAACGAGAATGGGGAAAATCTTTACCAATTATACATCTGACAGAGGGCTAGCTTCTAGAATACTCAAAGCACTCAAAAAGCTGAACATCAAGGACACAATTAACCCAGTTAAAAATGGGATATAGAACTAAGCAGAGATTTCTCAAAGTATGAAACCCAGATGGCTAAGAAGCACTTTTAAAATGTTCAATATCATTCATTAGCCATTAGGTAAATGCAAATTAAAACTTCTTGAGATTTCATCTTACTCCAGTCAAACTGGCCAAGATCACTAAAACAAGTAAGAGTACATGCTGGTGAAGGGAAATATTCATCCGTTGTTGAGGAAAATGCAATCTTGTATTGACACTATAGAAATTAGTGTTTATATTTCTCAAAAAGCTAAAAATGATAGCTTGATCCACTACCCCATGATCCAACCAAATCACTTGAGCATATATTCCAAGGACTTTACATCTTACTATAAATATTCTTGCTCATCCATGTTCACTGCTGTTCTTTTCATAATAGTCAACATAATAGTCAAAAAAACTGTAAACAATTTAAATGTTCTCAACTGATGAATAGATAATGAAAATGGGGTATATTTACACAGTGGGGTATATTTATCTGTTAAAAATGAAATTTTCTGGTAAATATGTAAAATGAGGGGGAAAATATCATTCTGAGTGAGATAAACCAGACCCAGAAAGGTATACTTTGCAGTTTTTCCTTATATATGGGTATTATCTTTTAAGCTTCATATATGTTTGTTGTATTTTAGACTATCTATAAAGGTTAGGTAGCTATTAAGGGATCAACATGTAGGAGGAAATTTTCCAAGGAAGGAGAAATAAAACAGTGTTATAAAGAGATACAGTAGAAATTAAAACATGAGAATTAAATGGGGGAGGGAGAGGCAGACATGGTGGAAGAGGGAATTTGAGGAGGAATAATGAACACTAAAGGCCTTTGGAAGAGCCATATGGAAACCTACTATCATAGAAGCATATGGATGTGTGCATGCATATGCAAATATTTCTTAAAAAAACAAAACAAAAACAAGAATGAGTTACTTTTCAAATTGTTTTGCAAATAAATGGGTCCTATACACTCCCTCCAAACTTTACAGGTTATTGCCAATGCTATTAGTTATCTCCACATCTTAATGGTAAGACCCTATTTCTGAAAATACCACATACTAAAGTTTTCAGACATAGAGAAAACAAGCTACTGCTCCACGAGAAGTTTCACTCTGATAATTCATGTTCATAGTGCTGGCAGGTACTATATATGCTACCAGAGAAAAGATCTCAACCTCATCCAGCTAAGGACCCTGTGAGCTACAACAGAGCCTTGTCTACAAGATATAACACAAAGTTTATGTGAACAATCACTTTTTAATTGGATTTTAAGCCCACCCCATGAGATAGGACCCACACCTGACACTATTTTTTTTTTCACATCTGACACTATTTGTGAAGCCAAGAACTTGAAACTGGATAGTTTTTTTGTACCAAGAGGAAACCCTATTTAAATGAACATAGCTATAAAATGACTCTTAATAAGATACCATTATCCCCTTAGAACAGTGACTTGGTCAACACTCATAAGAGAAACAAAGAGGGTTTTCTGTTTTTGTTTTTTACACTGGTAATTACCATTGATATGCACAACAGAACAACATGTAGAGAGTAAGAAACTTTGGAAGACTCAGTGCTAAATGAGATGTCTCCATCAAACCCTCTGAAGGCTCAGAGATCAATTTAGAAGAGGAGTTGGAAAGATAGCATGAATCTGGAAGTAGTGAGTGACTTCAAGGAACGAGCCTTTTCCAAACACAATGGGGCTAGTACACATATGAACTCAGAGACAGTCACAGCATACAGAAAACCTTAAGTTTAAGCCAGACAAAATATTAGCCTGGGGAAGGATAAATGTGTACAAAATGCCACCTCTAATCAAGAAACTATTTGAAAGTCCTATATGCTGAGAGAGGGAACAACCAGTCTTCTTCAATGGAATGACACAGAGTATATCAAACACAGTGTACAATAAGCCTAATTCTCAGGAGTAGTTAACCAATACAAATAAGACTCCAACTTTTGTGAAAACAGTCAGTTTCATTTTGGTTTGGCTTTATTTTATCTTAACATAAAGGAAGATAACATAAAATAACATGAAATTGAGCGGCTCTAGAAGGAGTCGGGCAAGGAAATGAAAATGATCACAATATATCACATGAAAAAGATAAAACTTAAAACTTAAATAAATGAGAAATCTCTTTTTATAAATAATTCATAAGTTGAAAAACAACCAGTTGTAATGGGCATGTTGGCATGAGCAGAGACTCATAGGGTGTCATCTCCCAGGAATCAAAGCCACCCTGAATGTGATGGAGAGTCTCACAATGAAGTACTCACAATGCTGCTCAAGTAGAACCTTTACTGACTTTATACATGACATTACCTTGATGTGTTTGATTAAAAGTTTAATAATTGCAGGCCAGTGATATATAGATAGTTTATGAATTGAGTAAAAAAGCAGACCAAAACTTAAGGCTTTCGACCATAATTTTTGTGCTTCTCTATAATTTCCATTGTTCTTTGTAAATGAGTAAACATCCTCAGTCTCTTCACAACACCAAAAAATCTTGAATAAAATAAAACTCACTACTTTTTAAATACCCTGAAATAACTTGGTATTTAATTGGTGACTGGAAAAAGCTATTGTTTTGTTTTGTTGTATTTACTGTATTTGTTTTATGCTTTCCTGTCTAAATCTATTTATGACTCTAAAAATGTCTTTTTATTAATAAATTCTGTATGATGAAAATAGAAATTGTAAGTCTAATTTAATCCCATTGGTTGAAAAACCTCTCATTCATTTAGTCATTCATTCAGTCATAATTCCTGTAGTTAACAACAGAAGAGAGGAATGAGATAATTAGTACTGACTCTATAAATCACTCTTGGGCACCTCTAACAGTCCTTTCTAAATTTTGTGAGTCAAGATTTTAGACCCAAAGCTTTGATTGCTTTTTCAGGCTTTAAAACTTGATTTTATAAAGCAACAAAATAAATAAAGCAGGACTTTAATCAATATAGGATTATAACAACTAGGAATTAAATTAAATACCAAATAGGACTCATCTAAATTTAGATAGTGTGGTATTCTATAAAATAAATAATCCAGGCTCCTCAACAACTCAATTGCATAAAAGGAGTATAATCATTGTAATAAAAGAGACTTTAGATATCTCCCTAAACAGGAATGAACTTTCTTAAGTACTGATTAGAATAACTTAATGAGAAACTCAAAGGTCCAACTGTCAAGTAACATATATAAAAATAGCCAAGAAGATCGAATTTATGAGCTGAGAATTTCACAAAGTGATGGAATCGCCAGCCATTATGCTATAGATCACATTTTATTTTATAATGGCCATTCAGGGGAGAAAAGAGCTGGTAGACAATAGCGCATTCTGACATATTTACAGTAGGAATGCATGACATAGGGGTTTGCTCTAGAATGCCCACCCACCAATAATTTAGAGTTTCCAAACATTTATAACAGTTCGGTAGGAATTTGTTATAGTCTCAGCTTTACTATTGCTTTGAAATTTTCCCCCAACCCTGATATAGCGGCCTCTTGTGAGGCTATGCCAGTGCCTGGCAAACACAGAAGTGGATGCTCACAGCCAGCTATTGGATGGAACACAGGATCCCCAATGGAGGAGCTAGAGAAAGTACCCAAGGAGCTGAAAGGGGCTGCAACCCTGTAGGTGGAACAACAATATGAACTAACCAGTACCCCCTGAGCTTGTGTCTCTAGCTGCATATGTAGTAGAAGATGGCCTAATCGGCCATCACTGGGAAGAGAGGCCCCTTGGTCTTGCAAACTTTATATGACCCAGCACAAGGGAAGGCCTGGGCCAAGTAGTGGGAGTGGGTGGGTAGGGGAGCAGGGGCGGGGGGAGGGTATAGGGAACTTTTGGGATAGCATTTGTAATGTAAATAAAGAAAATAATAAAAAAAAAAAAAAGAAAGAAATTTTCCCCCAAATAAACCATTTTCTTTAAAACATGTAGTCGTTACCAAAAGTAATACATTCAAATAAGGTGTCATATTTCATTTATAATTGTAGGGGTCATACAGTACTAAACTGTTTCCAGAACCTCTGCATATTGTACAAAATAAAACATTTTTTAGTTCCCAAAGTAATACATTCAAATAGGTATCATATTTAATTTATGATTCTAGGGGTCATACAGTACTAAACTGCTTCCAGATTAAGAAAAAACTCTTCATACTGTACAAAATAAAACATTTATGTAAAATCTCAAGAGACAGTACTGTTAGTGAGGAAAAATGAAATTGCCATGGAAATTAGCTATAGTTCTGTCCTCGGGAATCACCCAAAACAAGTGCTCATGGAATAGAGATATGGGGGAGGCAGAAGAGAGCCATCCCAGAGGCTTGTTCTTTCTTGTTAATAGTGATTGACACAGAATATAGGGAGTCTGCAAAGCTAAAAATTAAAAAGGAGCCACTAAATAAGTTCAACCATGAAACCAGTATTTCTCTACCAAACACAGTATTTGGAAGCTCCTAGTTGTAAAATTAGTTATTCTAAATGGTATTTCTGAATAGACATGCAGAGAGAGAGAGAGAGAGAGAGAGAGAGAGAGAGAGAGAGAGAGAGAGAGAGAGAGAATGTGTTTGTGTGGGGGAATATGCAAATATGTATGTGCAAGTGTGTCCAGTGCCTCTAAACAGACACTTAACAAAAGCAACAAACACCACCCAAATGTTTCACTTGTCCTCACTAGAAAGGTCAGTTTATACAAGTTAGAATGTCATTAGTAGTCATACAATCTCATCTTTTTTTTAATTCAACAGTAATCCAATGAGTTTTGATAGTGTCAAACATTTAAAGTTAGAAATACTTTTTAAAACACATATAATAATTAGAGGAGGACCTAGCATTTCAGTCTTGTCATCAGCCTCTCTCTAATAGTGAGCTCCAAATGGGTTCCAATCCAGATAAACTGACTTCACAGGGCTTCTTGAGGATAGGGCATGCCAGGACATGCAGGGAGCTAAAGGTGCTCCTTGAATAAGGTCCAGATTTGTTTACACCCCATGCCTATGAGGCTGAAGAGAAAAACATATCTACCTTTCAACAAAGACAAAATGCAAGCTTTCCACATTCTGCATTATGGCTTGCCACATGTTCCAAATAACCCTGGCTGGCCAGTGGTAGCCATCAGAAAAGCAAAACTCACCAAGTTCACATAACAAAGATTTTTCTGTTCACATTTCCATCAAAGAAACAGGATAAAGACAAGCAAAGATCTGCACAGAAAACTAGATTTCTAATGCAAACCAAGACCATGGGGGATACCTACAAATCCATTAGCTGTTTGTATGGCAGATCTTTGGGAGACCTCATTATCTGCTTTGACTGCATTAAGAAAGGAGCTTTAGAAAGCCTATTATGAGCTTTACAAAATAATCTTTTGACAGGTCGCTCTCTACTGTGCTGTGAAAACCTGAAAAAATGGATTTTTTTTTCACTTTGATCCCTTCTTGGTTTTGTTGCTACACTCATTGGCATTTCAGAACCAGTCAAGTGGGGTGCAGCTTACCATGATCCTTCTCAGTCACTATCTGGCATATTTCACTTAAGCATACTTCCCTCCATTTTTAGGATTTAGACTCCACCAGGAACTGACAGGCACACACTGACCCCATCAGGCCAAATTACTCTGCAAAATTAGATTTTTTTCCAACATAATATTTTTATTGATTATCTGGGAATTTCACACAGTGCATCCTGAACACACTCACTTCCCAGTCCTCCCAGGTCCACCCCACATACCCTCGTGGCTTCCTTCCAGAGAAAAAGAAGAAAGAAAAAGAAAAAAAAATCCCAAGTCCATTTTGTTGTTGCCTATTTACTCACTGGTGTGTGGTCAAACACCCAGTGGCCAGTACACATTCAGCATGTACCTACACTCAAAGAAAACTGAATTCTTCCCCACCCCACCTCCACCTCCAGAAGCCATCAGCTACAAAAAGTTACATTTCAGGATTACTATCACAAATTTTAAGAGTCCTCTTCAATACCTTCCTGTCTAGACTGTTCCTTTTGGGGTAGCAAGGGTGAAGTGGCGGAGAGGTTGTCACAAAAGTATTCTGTGTCTCTCATTCTCAACTGTGAATCTGTAGTCATCTGTACCAAACACAGGAAGTGTGGAAAAACAAGCACATTTCAAATATTTGAATTCTTCCTTGACCAAAGTATGCTTATCTTAAGATGAATCACTCTTTATATGGGACATTACTTAAATTTCAATTCTCAAGCACTATTCAATTTTGACCGCACACAGGACCATCTTACAGGCTCACTTCTAATTTAACTAAGCCATTTGAGGAAAAATTGTCCTCTCTGCTCTCTCACTATACAATTATTTGACTCTTCACAAAATCATGTTAATCTGGAACCATCTGCAGGTTCCAAAATAGACTCTAAACCATAACAATAGGAATGTTCCTCTGTGCCTTGTGAATAAGAGTTGGTTACATGCTTTATGACTTAACTTCCTTAAATTGCCTCAAAATCAGACTTTATGAATTAGTCACAGCAAGCAAAGCTGTACCAGGTATACTCTGGTGGTCTGTAGCTAACAATTACTCATTACAAATATAGTAAGGGAATATTTGTTGTAGTGGAGGGGTTGGTTGGATGGTTATGTTGCTGATTTTTTGTTTGTTTGTTTGGGGATTTGGGGGAGTGTTTTTTGTTTTGTTTTTTTATAGAAAGAGGAGAGAAAGAATGAAAAATAAGTAATGTTCATAAACACTATTTAATACTTGGAAGTACCTATCTATATATGACAGAATGCCAACTCTTATGTTTTGGGCGGATAAACCAAACAGCAGACCACACCAAGGTGATTCCACATGAGAGAGGTTTATTAAGCAGGGATTGGGGCAGGGTGGCGAAGCAAGTAGATGAGCAGAGAAGAGGAGAAAGAGGAGAAAGAGAAAGAAAAGAGAAGAAGAGGGGCAAAGGGGGAAGAGAAGAGAAGAGAAAGAGGAGGGGGTGATCCCCTAATTTATACGCTGTCACACCAATGAGGGTGGGGACTGAGCCAGGTGAGTTGTGGGATTGAGGGTCGTTGTCCTGGCAACGCAGGTCCACGGTCACATGGTTAGGCGAGGCCTTGGAATGTCCTGGTGCTAACACCAACCTCCATAGGAATTAACCCTAGCGGAAAGCTGAATTACCCATGTGCTATCATTTTAAAGGGGTCCTTAACAAAAAAAAAAAAAAAAAGGCTCTTACCTAAATATAACACATAACTATACAAATTGCATTTTGAGTAAGATATTATACAATCTAATATAATAAAGAATGGTGACATGAGACTTACTCAATTATCTGATGATAATCTGTAAGAAAAAAATTGAGGATGTTAAGTTTTGAAGTTTTAATTGGATAAACAAATGGGGGGAGGGATGATCTGGCAGTGCTTTAGGGAAAATCCCTCCTGCTTGGAACATCTGTACACAGAATTCAAAACCATTTTTCAAATTGAACCTAAAATACCAACTCTTTATAGTTTTCTATTCCAATAAAATGCCACTCATATATAGCACCTTCTTTTAAATAGATTTTTATTGAATACCACATATAAAAAGAACATGATAAAAATTTAAGGTTAATAGTGCAATGAATTGTCACAGAATTAAGGCACTTGTTCAGCTACTACCCAAATCAAAGTGGTGAATGCTAACCACCACCACCACCTGGGAGCCCTCTATTTAGGCCTTAAAATAATTGCCATCCCAAAGGCTACTCGACATCTAACATAAAAGTTTTACCAAGTTTTGAATTTTATTTACATAGAATCATATAGTGGTTTGTTTGTCCAGCTAGCTTTTTTTCACTTGACACTCTGTGTAAGATTTAAACACGTTATCGTACATGAGCTCATGACCTCCAATTATAGTATGCTCAGAAGCTGAGGGATAGTTTATGTGTCCATTCTATAATTAATGGACACTTGGATGGCTCCCAACTTGCAGGTAGAAACTTCTATGAACAACCCAATTCAAGTAGTTGAGTCAATATATCTATGTCCATACTTCTGTCCTTCATGTATTGAAGTGTAAACGCAAAGGTCAAAGGTATGTGGAAATTTACTAAGAAATACAATTAGGTTGATGAATGATCACAGTTTATTCTCCAATTCATACGGGCCAAGAGTTCCAATTGTTTCCTGTCTTTCCAGCACTTTTTACTGTCCACCTTCTTTTTAGTAAGAGATGCCCCTTTACGCATTGTGAGGTATCACCAGGATATGAACTTGGATGCGAAGCTGAGTAGTGATGCTGAATACTGTTTATGAGTTCACTGGGTTTGAAATGAAGTGATGATTTAGGCCCACTTAGTCATTCAGTTGTGATTCTGTTTCTTTTCAACTCATAAAGCTTCTTTATAGCCAAAATAAAATTCTATCATTATAGTTACTTGTTTGAATTCATGTCCCATTTGGTTTGATTTTGGACATATAATTAACTATATGTTTTTTTTTTTTAAGTAGTAAAATCAATTTATTTCAAAAGACTACTAGGGGAGAGGGCCGTTAGTAAATGATGGACCTGGAAGAAAAAATGAGAAGATAATGGAATGTCAATTATACTAAATGACTATATGGTTTTTTTTTTAAATATACTTCATCTTATTATGGTTTTCTTTTGCTGGTAATGCTTTTGTTGTCATGTTTAAGAAATTACTGCTTACTCCAAGATTGTAAAAAATTTTAAACAATCTATTCAGAGATTACTGCAGTTACTCTTGTAAAGTATTATATCTAAAGTCTGATATTATTTATGATGTGCAATATCTGTAGATTTTGTGTTTTCACTGCATCCAGTTAGTACAGATGTGTTCTACATAATGATTTGCCTAAACTGCTTCCATCACAACTATGATGGCTATTCTTAGTTGTCCATATAACCACATCTGGAATTAAGTACAACTCAACAATGGATGGCACACCTGTGATGGATTTTTGCTTCATTTGAAGTGGGAAAATCTACTTCTAATCTGTATCTTTGAGGTAGGAAGACATACCTTTAATCCAGATTTTTTTTCTTTTATTGGATATTTTCTTTATTTACATTTCAAATGTTATCCCCTTTCCAGGTCTCCCCACTGAAAACACCCCTATTCCATACACCCTTTCCCTGCCTCTATGAGGGTACTCTCACACCCACCCACTCCCACTTTCCTGCCCTGGCATTCCCCTACACTGAGGTGTCGAATCCCCACAGGATCAAGGGCCATTCCTCCCACTGATGTCCAACAACGCCATCCTCTGCCACATATGCTGCCGGAGGCATGGGTCCCTCCATCTGTGTACTCTTTGGTTGGTGGTCCAGTCCCTGGGAGCTCGGGGGGGGGGGAGGGAGGGAGGCTGGCTGGTAGACACTGTTGCTTCCCCCACATGGCTGCGAACCCCCTCAGCTCCTTCAGTCCCTTCTCCAACTCCTCCACTGGAAACCACGCATTCAGTCTAATGTTTAACTGCAAGTATCTGCCTATATATTTGACAGGTTCTGGCAGAGCCTCTCAGGAGACAACCATATCAGGCTCCTGACAGCAAGCACTTCCCGGAATCTGCAATAACGTCCAGTTTTGGCGACTGTATATGGGATGGATCCCCAGGTAGGGCAGTCTCTGGATGGCATTTCCTTCAGTCTCTGCTCCACATTTTGTCTCCATATTTCCTCCTGTGAGTATTTTGTTCCCCCTTTTAAGAAGCACTGAAGCATCCACACTTTGGTCTTTCTTCTTCTTGAGCCTCATGTGGTCTGTAAATTTTATCTTGGGTATTTCAAGCTTTTGGGCTAATATCCAATTATCAGTGAGCTCTTACTATGTGTTTTCTTTTGAGACTTGGTTACCTCTCTTAGAATGATATTTTCAAGTCCCATCCATTTGCCTGCGACTTTCATGAAGTCACTGTTTTTAATAGCTGAGTAGTATTCCATTGTTTATATGTACCACATTTTCTGTATCCATTCCTCTGTTAAGGGACATCTGAGTTGTTTCCAGCTTCTGGTTATTATAAATATGGCTGCTATGAACATAATGGAGCATGTTTCCTTATTACATGTTGGGCATATACCGTTTTGGGTATATGCCCAGGAGTGGTATCTTTTAATCTGGAAAACTCTACCTCTGATCTGAGCTACACTTTCTGCTGGAAATCTGTATAAGGACATAGAAGAAGGGAGCTTTTCCTCTTTGCCTACTTGCTCTCACTTCATTAGCAAATCCTTTCCTTCACTAGCATTAGAGTCTACTTCTTTCAGGTTCCCAAGTATGTTGAATACAAGCTGAGATATCTGGCTCCCAGGCCTGAGCAACTATTGAATTCTTGTGATTTCTATTCATAGTCATTGTTGGATTAGCTGACCCACAGCCTATAGGTCATTCAAATAAGTCACATATATATGGAGAAATTCACTCTATATATTCTGTCACTCTAGAGTACTAGACTAGTACAGATTTTGGTACCAGTAGTGGTTCTAGAGTAACAGAAATATGAGAATGAATCTTAAAAATATCTCAAATAGACTGTCCAATTTGCCAATACCTATAGGCATCAAAGCCTCTCCTGGGAGCTTTGCAAGTACTGAAAACGCATGATGAATTATTTTACAGACTTAAGGAGATAAATGCATTTGATTGTCCTGATTCATCAATTGTACTGAATCTGTATATAAAACTTTTGACAGTTTGTGGGAACATGAGGAAAAAGATGATGATGATTAGTTGCTCTTAGCATCTCTGGATCAATTGATAAAAAATAGGAATGATCTCTGTCATAAAATTAACCAACCTCTCTGATGACCCTCAGGGCCCACAGATAGTTGTCTCTAGACCTATAATCAGACTTAAGGAAAATCAAGCTCCTAGAGAGGAGGTAGAAAGTGTAGTCCATGAGGAGGTACACTACATTAATACTACTAAGGTTTGCTCATTCATTCATGCAGAAGTCTGTGCAACGTGTGTAGAAATAGATTTTAAGGGTATGGGATAATGGAAAAAAGTACATAAAACTGGACCAGGCTGAGTTCATATATAGGGGCCCTCTGAGAAGTGATTCTAGGGTTAGTACAGAAGCTCACACAGCTTTAAAAGATCTCAAAATAAACTGAATTGTTGGCTGAATCATTTGTCAAAAGATAGCCTACTGAAAAGGAGTTAGAGATGCCTGATATTCCTTGGCTTAGTGTTGATGAAGGAATTTTAAGACTCTTGAATTAAACTATAATTCAAGAGGAACACTGTGTAAACCTAGTCTTTCATAATGCTAAAATTGGCATGGCCAGATTAAAACAGTAATTAGAATCCCTAAATATCTCTGGCTTCCTCTTTCAGTCTGGAATCACTTCCTCAAAAAGGCTAAAAACCAACAAAAGGGGTAGAGGCTCTCAACAAATATACTAATCTAAATAGGCAGCTGTGGGCCTGGGTACCAGAGGTTTTCTATGGAGGTCTCTATCCAGGCCCCGTGGGAAGGCCCCGGAGAGGGGAAGAGAGTGCAGGCAGGGAGACAAAACCTCTGCCATGCCTTCCAGTAACTCTGAGCCAGCCTCTCTGAACTGAGTAAGGTCAGGCTGGGTCAGAAAAAGCCAGTGAGGAATGCCAAGGGGACCTCCTTACTTCCCAAGTGTTACAGTTCTTGGAACAAAAGACTAGTTCAAACAAAGGAATAGTTCTCACATACCTTTTATTCCCTGCCTGGCTTTCTCTATATACAGTTCTGCTGGTGATTTAGGGTTTGACAGCAAGCCCCTCTCATTGGCTTGGACTGAGAGTTTGGGGGAAACCTTATTTGCATGTGGGAGGACTTGGTGCTATTCCTAAGTGACTGATAGCCATGCCTATCCTGTGGGGGTTGTGTGTGTGTGTGGGGGGGGGTAAATCCCACAGGAGCCATGGTCCAGGAGACATGAGAGAACTCCTTCTGTCCCATGTAAGTGAATTATCACTACCGGGTCCCGGGGTTCAAGATCTAGCCTCAACTGGATACCAGACTGTCTGCGCATAGCCCAGACAGGCAGTCACAACTCTTAATGCAAAAGTACTTGCCTACCCCAAGATCTTGGAGCTAGGCATGTCTGATCACAGACCCTGGTACCAGGGCTACCTCAAAATTGCATTAGCTGCCTAAGGCCAGGATGACATGTGATGAGTTTTCATGGCCAAAGTTGTTCTTTATAAATTTTAAGAGGTGACTATTTCTTCAAATGAGCATGTGTCAGTGTAAGGCCATAGAATGTTGAAGAATAGAGAAGAAGTAGGGACCCTGCAATGAAATAAAATACATCTTTCATAATGAACAATAAAAAGGGGAGGTCTGAAACTCCCTAACAAAGAATACAAAGCAATCCCCTTAAAGGGCCCACTGTGAGTGCAAAGACAATTAAACAAAATCCAGAAATAATCCATGAGTAAAGAGATCAAAGAAATATAGCTTATGTAACTCATAATAAAAGTGACCAAACTGAAAAATTTCAAGTGTAGGCACAGTCAGGCATAAGAAAATATCAGTGGGCTCAAAAATTAAGCCATGAACACTCTCCAGTTAGAGGAGAAAAAGAACAAGAAATGAAAGTAAAAAGGGAACTAACAGGACCATGAGACACCATCTAGAGCATCATCTACACATCACAGAACATTCACAAAGAGAAGAAAGAATGGAGAAGAAATTTTAGTTAAACAAGTAAGAGTTGAAAATATCTCAAATCTTAAGAGGGGAAATGGCATACAAACTCATGAAACCCAAAGAATACCAAATAGGTTCAACCAAAAAGTTGTATATATTATACTAGTCTGAAAAAATCAGAGACAGAGTATTCTGAAAGCAGAAAGAAAATAAGTCAACTTATTTAATACAAGAGTGCTTTCATAACACTATCTCTGGATTTTCATCAGAAACTTCATAGACTACGACATAAGTTGCCATGAGTGTCTTACACTGTTAAAGTTAGGAGTGTTGAGACAAGATCTCACAATGTAACCTGGATTGACCTCAAACTCACACTCTTCTGTATCAGCTATCCAAATGCTGGGATTATAGTCATGTATTATCACAACCAACTTTCAAAGTGATGAAATTTAAGGAAAGAAATTACCCTAACATCAAGAATACTAACCTATAAAAACTGTATTTCAAAAATTAAGCAAAAACTTTTCTGCATGAATAAAAACTGAAGGAATTCCTCACTACCAGACTACCCTTACCAGAAATGCTACAGGAGTTTCTAAAATTAGAAAGGGAAGGTGTCAAACAGCACCACAAAAACATCTGAAGGTACAAATCTCACTGACTATTATAAATATAATAATGTAATGTAAATTTAAACAAATGTAATTTAAACATAATGTAAAATCATATTGTGGAACATAAATCACTTAATACTAGTATAAAAGTCAGAAACACAAGGAAGCTGGATAAATGGCTCAGAGATTAAGAACATTGGATGCTCCTTCAGAGGTCACAGATTTGATTCCCAGCACCCATATGGTGGCTCACACCATCTGGCCCTCCTCAGACACTGCATGCATATGTTTACATATGTGACTGAAACAGTTACACAAGAATATAAGCCTTTTGTGCAAACTCTTCTCCATGCATGCTGTACTTTAGGTGAAGATAAATGGAAGGAACTGAGCAAGCTAAGACTAATCAGAAAAGGTCTTCCTCTGTTGTACTTATATCATCTGCTGAAGAAAAAGAGAGGTCCTATCAACTTCACTGTTCTATGATGTCTTGTTAACTGTTCAAAAATACGGTTGTTGATAGGCCCAAGACCAGGTGCTCCAGGGTCTTCTTAGAAAGACTGATGGTGACATGACTTTGTCTCACTTTGTACGATGGCTCTTATAATCATACTTGTAAATTAGGGGTGGTGATTGGAATTGTATCAAAGTGCAATGGAATCCAGTCATGTAAGAATTATAGGCAATGTATTCATTCCCTCCTGTGTGTCTCCTACACTTGTCCTGTACATCCAGGGCACCATTTGCTCCCTTGATCTATATGCCCTTTCATCATTCATACTGTCACCACATGGCCCATAATCCAGAAACAGATCTGTCAGTGACTGACTGGATATATGAACAAATTAAGCAGTTGGTATCTAAAAGGGTAAAGAAGAAACAACAAAGAAGGTTACACCATTTTACAACATAGCCACAGGCAGACTCTGACATGTAATTTTTAACCTGGAACAAGTATTATTGATAAAGACATGTGTGAATGACTATCAGTGACAGCAAACCAATTTAGAGATCAATCATCATATCTTCATCTTCTTACAGAGGTCGGCAATAGAACTCCAGAACTCATTTCGATATTTTCCAACCTTTTAAAAACTATATTACCCTGAAAATAGCTATTTGACAAATCCATACAAAATGCAAGATATCATCCTTCCTTAAGTTAGAAGCAATTAAGAAAGAAAGCACTAGTCCAAGACGTTATTACTAGAGCTGACTTTGGTTTTGTTCTGAAAACCCTTTCTTCTGTGTGAGCTTTCATTGCCTTGTGCTCTTCTCACCCACATTTTAGCCAAGTCATTGGCTCAGTTGGCAGGTGACAGAGTGTTCTTGCAGCCAAAATTGCATTTGTCAGTTTGCTATCAATGTGTCCTGTCTCAGAAGATTGCTGTAGTCTTGTCTCTAAGTGAAACTATCTGTCTTGCATTTCCCTCCTGAGTGAGATTTATGAGCGTGAGCACTGAAACTGCTCATCTCCCTCTAATTCAGTCATCATTCTGACACCAGAAGGTCTCCAAGTTTTCCCCTCTACTGCAGAGGAAAAAGACAGGCTGCTTCCTTCTTTGCTGTCCTAACTTTTGTTTATAAACCAAGCAGCACACAATGTTGCTTTAAGCTTATAAGGTACTCATGCCTACAGAGGTAAACATCTTCCCAAGTATATTAATCAGGATTTTCTAGAACAAAACTTAGACAATGAATAAATATAAGGGGTTTATTAGAATGGCTTACAGGCTATAGTTCAGATAGTCCAACGATAGCTGTCGACCATAGCAGAAGATCTAAGAATTCAGTAGTTGTTTGTTCCCTAAGGTTGGATGTCTCAGCTGGTCTTCAGTATATGTCACAATACCTCAGAAATAGGCTCTAATGCCAGTAAAGGAATGGACTTGCTAGCAAGAACAAGAACAAGCAGGAGAAGAGAGCAAGCTTCCTTTTTCTATGTCCTTTATAGATGCTGCCAGCAGAAATCATGTCCAAATTAAAAGATGGTCTTCCTACTTCTACTGAGTTAATTTAAAATTTTTTCCTCATAGGTATGCCCAGTCATTTGGTTTTTAATTAGTTGACAACAAAAAAGAATAACAACCATACCAAGCTTAGCTGGGTCCATCTTGAACACATTACTCACAGCTGATTCACAATCATACTATCTCTTGGGTTCCAAATTGTACCTAGGCAATTGACTCTCAATGCTCCAAAAAATAATATCTATGATCAGAATGGCTTCTGTCTGCATATTAAAGGTAAAAAATAAGATTAATTTCTAAAAGGAAGTTGCTAAAAGATACACATGCACAAAAAGAATATGTTTAGTTCACTATCTTGGTAACAAAGTGTCAAGAAATGTTTGTCTAGTTAATGGGATAGAAAGTAGTAATTCACAAACAAAATCTTTGTGGAGAACACATAATATATGGTGACTATCTTCACCCAGTGTGGCCTTTTCATTGTATTTGTGTTGCTTTTGATCAATGGTAGAAAGTTCTCTTTCCCTTTCCTTTACTTCCAGTTGTGGAATGGTGTCTTGTAGATAGACAGAAGGTCCTTAAAAGTGCACATTTAAAATAAACATCCTCCTACAGTTCATACTATTACATCTGCTCCTACTACCTAATTCAGCATTGTTGCTTATGCTTCCCAGTAAGTGCATCCAGAGTGGCTTATTAAGATGTTCCAAGTTATAATAAGGACACATGTTCCACTATGTTCATAGCAGCCTTACTTATAACAGCCAGAAGCTGGAAAGAACCCAGATGTCCCTCAACAGAGGAATAGATATAGAAAATGTGGTACATTTACACAATGGAGTACTACTCAGCTATTAAAAACAATGAATTTATGAAATTCTTAGGCAAATGGATGGATCTGGAGGATATCATCCTAACTGAGGTAATCCAATCACAAAAGAACATACACGATATGCACTCACTCACTGATAAGTAGATAATAGCCCAGAAGCTCAGAATACCCAAGATACAATTTGCAAAACACATGAAACTCAAGAAGAAGGAAGATCAAAGTGTGGATACTTCGGGCTTCTTAGAAGGGGGAACAAAATACCTATGGAAGGAGTTACAGAGACAAAGTTTAGAGCAGAGCCTGAAGGAATGATCATCCAGAGACTGCCCCACCTGGGGATTCATCCCATAAACAACCACCAAACCTAGACATATTACAGATGCCAACAAGAGCTTGCTGACAGGAGCCTGATATAGCTGTCTCCTGAGAGGCTCTGCCAGTGCCTGGCAAATACAGAAATGGATGCTCATAGTCATCCATTGACAGAGCACAGGGTCCCCAATGAAGGAGATAGAGAAAGTACCCAAGGAGCTGAAGTGGTTTGCAGCCCCATAGGAGGAACAATATGAACTAACCAGTACCTGTAGAACTCCCTAGGACTAAACCACCAATCAAAGAAAACACATGGTGGAACTTGTGGCTCTAGCTATGTATGTAGCAGAGGATGGCCTAGTTGGTTATCAATGAGAGGAGAGGCCCTTGGTCCTGTGAAGGTTCTATGCTCCAGTATAGGGGAATGCCAGGGCCAGGAAGTGGGAGTGGGAGGGTTAGGGAACAGGGAATGTGGGAAGGGGCTAGGGGATTTTCGAAGGGGAAACTAGGAAAGGGGATAACATTTGAAATGTAAATAAAGAAAGTATCTAATTTTTAAAAAAAGAGGTAATTTGGATAGGAAGAAAATGTATCTAGTAAACATTTATAACTGGAAATATTTCAAGTCCTGCAGCAGAATTTGGACATCAAATAACCAGATTTTAGTATGTTTTTAATCTTATAAACACTGCCTATGTCCAGTGAGGCTTGCACAAATGTGCATTGAGAGGACTGAATTGACCAGAGCCAGGCTGACTCCATGACAGGCTGCAAGCTGGCAATTCAGGATACTAGAACTGAGTTTATGTTTCCCAGAGCTGGAAAAGTCCAAAACAAGTCATTTCCAGGAAAAACCATCCCTCCTTCACGGGCAGTCAATTAGGAGCTGCCCCACCACCTAACCTGAGCCAAGTATCATTAATCAGTGTATTAGTTAGGGTTCTCTAGAGT
>NC_034607.1:59235172-59261875 GCF_900095145.1 Mus pahari
CCCTGTCTTAATCTTCTGGATTCAATCACCACTGTGTCTCAAGATCTCCATACCAAGATCCAGATCAGAAACTTCTATCTCCCAGTCTCCAGATTAGGTTCACTGGTGAGCCTTNCAATTCTGGATTGTAGTTCATTTCAAATATAGTCAAGTTGACAACCAGGAATAGCCACTACAATCAGCAATGGTTCCAGAAAGTCCCCCAAGTTACCCAGAGCCTTAATCAATCACAAAGGCACCCAGACCCCTGGAGGTAGAGCTAACCATGCAAAGGAAAGAAAGGTTAAAGATCACCCACTCCTACCCTAACAGGCTTTAAATTGAGCCTCTAAAGCTTGTATCTCTGTCTCCCATCCAGATAAATAGTAGACCCCTACATCCTGGATTTCTGCAGAACAAATGCTCTTTGCTGTTGCATACTATTTAAGTCTGGGGTATCATTTTTTGGAAAATAATGGACCCTTACAGCATCTCCTCTATACTTTTCAAAAAACTAAACACATATTTTCAAGTTCAAAAATTAAGTTGTTCCACAAATCTTTGGGGCTCTCTAAATGGTAAATAACTATCACATACACATGGATCAAATCTACCTTCTTTTACTATTTCCACCTAGCGGTCTTATACCCAACAATATTTCTGAGTGTCCACCTCAATGTGAGCATATCCTGGGTACTCCAGTACTCTCTCAGATCTATTGTGTCATTTTTGTAATACAGAACTAGAATCATATTGTCCAATCAAAAGTTTAGGAATTTTTATTGCTTCCTCTTTCTATATCCAATCTATCTCAAAGCTAATGGAGGGAGATATGTGCCACTGGGTCAGCAAATATAAACTATTTTCTCCAATCCAGATGCTTTTTAAAAAATAAGGTGATACAGTAATTTGTATATCCATGATTGCTGCATCTATCTCCAAACTGGTCCAAACTGAACCTCTAGCATGTGGCACTAAATTACAGCCACATCTTATGTTGCCCTTGAAACAAATCCTTACCCTTTCACTGAGTAAAATCTGAGAGACATCACATTTGCAGAATGAAGAACACTAAAAGCACTATTATATGGTTTTTTTGTGTGAATACATGTAGTTCACCCAGACCTTTGGTGTGTTCTGTGTGTTTTATCTCATTGTTTTGAGAACTTTGTATTGTTCATTCAGATGAGGAATAAAAATGTATTTTGTATGTATGTATCAAGGATACAAAGATTTTTGTTTTGACAAGCTCCATCTGCCTAAATCAGATCCATATCTTGATATATATTAAACAATATTTGATGGCTCAATCCTTAGATAAAGTTCTGAGACTATATTTCCATTAAACTAAGGAGCACAGATTTCTGTTTTCTATGGTTATTCCCAATGAGCTCACATAATTCTAGAGCAGCTGTTACAAAAGGAAGCTGTGTAATTCACATCTGGGGCACCAAAGTAGAAATCCCTCCCTGCATTAAAAGTAGTCAGGCATTGGAGACATCAGAGCCCTGTTCATTATTCATAATTATAATTCTGTACCATATATAACCACCAGACAAGTCAAAGATGCTCTCAATTTCTATTACATGTAATGTAGACATCACATTCCTATTTATGAAATGCCAGAGCAGCTCTCACATACATGACAAAGAGTTCTATAGTTCACTTCTGTAAAGATCCTTTAAAATATTGGCTGTTCTAAATCTTAAAAAGAATAGATGATTTTTTTAAAAAGCATTGTAATAATTCTCATGCAAAATGACAATAGAGAATACCACCCTCAATAGGTTTTCTCGTTCATTAACTCTTGGCTCCAAATGGAACTTCCCAAGAGGAACAATGCTTCCTGAATCTTATTTCCTAAGGAACAGCTCTTCACCACACCTGAAGAACCAAATGGTTAACATCTAAGAAATCATTCCAAAATATAAGCTCCATTTGTACAAAAGGAGTGGGAACCAGAACTTCTAAAACATACTTACATTGAAGAAATATCTGGAATATGAGACTCCAAATAAAAACTTGGAAGAGTGAGTTAAATATGAGAAGCTGGAATCATAAAAGGTATTATCCGGGGAACCTTGAATACTGAAAATATTTAAAATAAGAATGGCTCTTGGGTTCTGTAGTGGTTTGAATAGGTTTGATGCCTTCAAACTCATGTGTTTGAAAACTTGACCCAAAGGGAGTGACACTAGTAGGAGGTGTATTCTTGTTGGAGGAAGTGTGTCACTATGGAGGAGGGCTTTGAGGTTCTATGCTTAAGCTTCACCCAGGGAAGAAGAGAGAAACACTCTTCCTAGCTGTCTTCAGATCAAGATGTAGCTCCTTCTCCAGTACCATGTCTGCCTGCACACTGCCATGCTTCTTGCAATGATGATGATGGACTGAACCTCTGAAACTGAAAGCCAGCCCCAATTGAATCCTATCCCTTCTAAGAGTTGCCTTGGTCATGGTGTCTCTTCATAGCAATAAAACCCAAACTAAGAAACTATGTCTTACCAAATTAGAACAGTACAACATCTACTTAATTTATGAAAATCCTAGCTTAGTAAAAGGGCACACTGTAGAATATAGACACTGTCCTCTCGTGGTTATATGGCTCACTGGGAGAAGAGGTTTTCTACTGATGCTTAGGATTGCTTAAGAAGGTCAGACCACATATTGGTAGTCCAGGAAAAGAGCAAAATTTATAACTATAAGTGTGGTTTCTAGGGTTCGGAGTATAGATCATTTCTTAGAGTTCTTGCTTAGTATACATGAAACCCTGAGATCAATCCACAGTGCTTTATGAATCACCTGCAATAGCAGCACTTGCAAGGCAGGAGGATTAGACATGAAAGATCATTCTTAGCTACATACTGAGTTTGAGGCCAATCTGTGATGCAGGAGATCTAGTTGCAAGCAAGCAAACAGGAAAGCAGAGACAAAGTGTGACTAAGTATCACTTTTATATCACAGTAAAGTAACACAACTATAAGTCAGACTATCACTTTGGGAGCTGTCTGTTCTCTCTCTCTCTCTCTCTCTCTCTCTCTCTCTCATACACACACACACACACACACACACACACACACACGCACACACACATTTGAACAGTATTAAGAATAACGTCATTTAATTGGGTCAGGAAGCATAGCAGTTTGTAGGCAGGCATGATGCAGGAGGAGCCAAGAGCTCTACACATCTTGATCCAAAGGCAGTCAAAAGGAGACAGACTCTTCTGTACCGGGTGGAACCTGAGCATAGGAGGAAACCTCCAAAGTGCACCCTTACATTGATAAACTTCCAAAAAAACAAAAAACAAACAAACAAAAAAACTCCTAAAAGTGCCAAGCATATTCAAACCACCACACATGGCATAAATACCTATAAATTTTAACATTCCCAAGAAACAATTTCTGAGTCCTCATAGTTGCCTGGTGTCCATGCTATTATTGTAGGAGAAAACATTATTTCTCTATGTGTATTGGTTGGGAAGGGGAACTTAATGATGAAGAAAGAGCACATTGGTCTGCTTTTCCTAGATGTATTGTGTCCTTGAAGTTAGAGACTGAAGTTGAGGCTGATATATTGCTTGTTGTATAGAAGAGTATTGCAACTAGGTTCCCTCCTTGTTTGTTTAAACTCTGGACCTAATTGTGTTTGATGGTGGAGTGATTTGAACAACATTAATAAGAACTCAAACAAAGCAGCTGGTCTACCTTCTATGTCCTTCACAATTTATACCCATTTCCAACTAAGTAAAATCCAATGCTTAATAACAACCCTCCAATTGGTCCTCATTTTGAAGCTCTTCTGATCTTTCAGTGGGATTAATTTTCATCATAACCAGGCTAAAGTTGACAGCCAGTTTGTGCTTTGCAGCACTGCCTACACTGTGTTGACTATATCTCATCCACACTAATCCTTTAAAGATGTTTGTACAAACAGAAATGTACCTCTTGTCAACAGCATAAACTGAGCCATGCATCTGTAAACAGCATGAAAAATAAGTGCTATCCTACGTTTCAAAACATAATAATGCATACGCACCAGGACTTTCACTTAAGCCTCATAAATGAAGGCAAACATACTCGGGGAGAAAGAATAAAAAGGCACTGGGTCACATGTTCACTCTTAACCAGATATGTACTCTGTAGAATGTCCCTCCTCAATCTCATCCAACCCTGGCCATCTCATTTTCCAAGCTTTATATATGCCCCCTCCCCATCCACTCATCCTTAGAACTGAATTTCTCTTTCTGAAAAAACAACTTTTTCCTTAGGCTCAAGACCAAAATCCTGATTTTAGAACTTCCTACATAGTTGATTTCCATTTCTAAAACAAACACATATGTGAAGCTTTGATTAAAGGTATTGGTGTAATTTTTAAAAAATCTATTATTTTAAACTATGCAGTAACCATATCAACAAATTGATCTACGTATTAAGAAAAACATTAAAAGAATAGTCACTAAGATAGAAAGATAGAAGTTTCCTTTATTTTCTAAGCTGGAGCAAGTAATCCTGGGTTGGTGCAATGGCTCAGTTAAATGGGCAAAGATCCACATTCCTTCTATATTTCCCTGCCACTATCTTTATATGTGACCATGTACTAATGTCCCCAGTTCAGAGACTGGAGCAACAGTCATTGCACACATTTCAAATAAGCATCAAGAAGTGAAAAAATGTTCTCTCTACTTTTTCTGTATTTCACATATGAAAAGAAGGTCAAGAAATATTTAACAGCAACATACCTGCCAACAACTAGAACTCATTTGCCTAAAAGGGAGCCACTGGCAGGCATGAAATTCTTCCCTCAGCATGCTTCTTAAACTGCTTTGTGTAAATGACCACATTCTGTGCAGTCAATGTTAACCATCATCAGAGATGGCCAGTACCTTTCTCAGTACTCCATTAGATATATAATTTTACTTAATGTCCCTATAAACACCAAAAATCTGTTGGTATTATTTTTTCATTATTTATTTACTTTACATCCTGATCACTGCACAGCTTTCCATCTCTTTCCTCCCAAGCCCCTTCATCTCCTCTCCCCTCCTCCTATTTCCCCTTTATTCCTCCTCAAAGAAGAGAGGCCTCCCATGGATATCAACTACCTTGGTATGTCACTATACAACTAGGCACATCTCCTATTGAGGCTAAATAAACAACATAGCCCAGTTAGAGGAAAGGGAACCGAAGGTAAGCAACAGAGTCAGAGATAGCCTTGCTTCTGCTGTTAGGAGTCCCACATGAAGACCAAGCTGTACATCTGTTACATATATGTAGGGGGCCTAGGCTTGGCCCATGCAAGCTCTCTGGTTGGTGGTTCAATCTCTGTGAGCACCAATGAGCCCAGATTATTTGATTCTGTAGGTCTTCTTGATGTCCTTGATCTCTCTGGTTCCATCAATCCTTCATTCCCCCACTTCCACAAGATTCCCCAAGCTCTGTCTAATGTTTGGCTGTTAATCTGCATGTTTCCATCAGCTGTAGGGCTGTGAAAAGCCTCTCAGATGGCAGATATGCTAGATTTCTGTCTGCAAGAATAGCAGAATATTATTACTAGTATCAGGGAAGAACTTCCTCTAATCATGGGTCGAAAGTTGGCCCAGTCATTGGTTGGCCATTCTCTCAATTCTACTACAACTTTATATCTACACATTGTGTAGGCAGGATAAATTATAGGTTGAAGGTTTTGTGGCTGTCTTGGTGTCCCCATCTCTCCACTGGAAGGCTTGCCTGGTTATAGGAAGTGGCCAATTCAGGATTCACATCCCCTATTGTTAATAGTCTTAGCTAGGGTCACCCTCTTAGATTCCTGAGAGAGTTTCCACTGTCCTAGGTTTCTAGCTCATCCCATAGATGCCCCCCCCCAACACACTGATTCCATCTCTTTCACCATCCGTCTTCCCCACACTTGATCTTTCCTGTTCCCCTTACCATCTTGCCTCCTACCCAGTACCCTCCCTCCAACCACCCCTGATGTCTATTTTATTTCCCCTTCTCAGGGATATTCAAGCATCCTCCTTTGGGCAATCCTTGTTAATGAGTTTCTTTGGATCTGTAGGTTGTAACATGGTTATCCTGTATTTTTTGGCTAATATTCACTTACAAGTATATACCATGCATGTCTTTCTGGGTCTAGGTTACCTCACTCAAGATGATCTTTTGTAGGTCCATTTGCCTACAAAATTCACAACAACATTGTTTTTAATAGCTGAGTAATATTCCATTGGGTAAATAAATATATCACATTTTCTTTATCCACTCTTTTGTTAAGGAATATCTAGATTGTTTCCACTTTCTTGTATTACAAATAAAGTTGTTGTCAATATAGCTGAGCAAGTGTCCTCGTGGTACAATGAAGTATTTGGGGGGGTATGTGCCCAGGAGTATAGCTAAGTCTTGAGAGAGAACTATTCCCAGTTTTCTGGGAAACTGCCAAACTGATTCCCAAAGTGGTTATATAAGTTTGCAATCCCACCAGCAATGGAGGAGTGTACCTCTTTCTCCACAACCTCGCCAGCATCTGCTGTCACCTGAATTTTTAATCTTAGCCATTCTGACTGGTGTGAGATGAAATCACAGGGTTGTTTTGACTTGCATTTCCCTGATGACTAAGGATGTTGAAATTTAAGTATTTCCCAGTAATTAGAGAGCTCTTTGTTGAAAATTCTCTGCTTAGGTCTGTACTCCACTTTTAATTGGGTTATATGGTTTATTGATGTCTAATTTCTTGAGTTCTTTTTATATTTTGGATATCAGCCCCCCCTATAAATATAGAGTTGGTAAAGATATTTTCCTATTCTATAAACTGTCATTTTATCCTGTTTACAGTGTTCTTTGCTTTACAGAAGCTTTACAGTTTCAGGAGTTCCCATTTATTAATTATTGATTTTATGCCTGAACTTTTGGTGTTCTGATCAGAAAGTTTTCTCCTGTGTCAATTGTATATTCCCTATTTTGTCTTCTATTAGGTTCAGTATATCTAGTTTTATGTTGAAGTCTTTGGACCATTTGGACTTGAATTTTGTGCAGGGTGATAGACATGGATCTATTTGCATTCGTCTATTTGCAGACAACCAGTTAGACCAGCACCATTAGTTGAAGACACTTTCTTTTTTCCATTGTATACTTTTGGCTTCTTTGTCAAAAATCAAGTGTCCATTGGTGTGTGGGTTTAGTTCTGGGTCTTCAATTTAGTTCTGGGTCTACATAGATCAACCTGTTTGTTTTTATGACAATGTCATGTGGTTTTTATTACTATTACTCTGTAGTACAGCTTGAAATAAGGGATGGTAATACCGCCAGAAATTCTTTCGTTATGATATCTTCTTCAATTTCTTTCTTCAAAGACTTGAAGTTCTTTTTTTTGTATGGGTATTTCACTTACTGGGTTAGAGTTACACCATGATACTTTATATTATTTGTGGCTATAACAAAAAGTGCTGTTTACCTAATTTTTTCATTGTGTTTATTGTTTGTATAAAGGAGGTCTACTAAAATTTTTAAAATAACTTTGTATCCAGCCATTTTGCTAAGAGTGTTGATCATCTGTAGGAATTCTTTGGTAGAAATTTGGGGTCACATATGTATACTATTGCATCATCTGCAAATAGCAATACTTTAACTTCTTCCTTTCTCATTTGTATCCCCTTGCTCTCCTTTAGCTGTCTTATTGCTGTAACTAAAACTTCAAGTACTATATTGAATAGATACAGAGAGTGGACAGCATTGTCTTGGCTCTGGTTTTAATGAAATTGCTTTAAGTTTTTCTCCATTTAGTTTGATGTTGGCTATTGGGCTAGTTTTATTATCAATCTTGTTTTATAAACTTATAAACCAATAAATTGAAGTCAGGGATTCCTGTGGTTGAACTAGGGAACTGCTGGAAGAAGTCGAGGAGGTAGGCAACCCCATAGGAAGACCTGCAGTCTCAACTAACCTGAACCTCCAAGATCTTTCAGACACTGAGCCACCAACCAGGCAGCATACACAAGCTGGTCTCAGACCCCTGATATATATACAGCAGAGGATTGCCTGGTCTGGCCTCAGTGAGAGAAGACATACCTAGCCCTCAAGAGACTTAAGACCCCAGGGAGTGAGGAGGTCTGGTATGGTGGAGTGGAATGGGGTGGGGGAGGGGAGAGGAGGGGTATCCTCTTGGAGACAGGGAAGGAGGAATGGGATGAGGAACTGTTGGAGGGTGGACTGGGAGGGGGATAGTGACTGGACTACAGAAAAAGATTAAAGATATTTATAAAAAAAAAAAAAAGACCTAGAGAAATGAAGTAAGTTTTCAAAGGACATAAAGGACATGCAAGCAGCTTTTAAGTAACAATATAAAACATAAGCACAGTCCACATGAGTCCAGAGGGTGAGGCTCATTCTTCCACGTACATTCACCTCACCAAGGTGTACTACATACACCACAATAATGCTTAAGTCAGACTGACATCACTAGCCAACATTCTATAGGATATCAATGTAATAAATAGTAATCTATTATGTCAGCCAGTAATTATGACACTTCTTAATGAGCATATTACCCTCATATATACGCAACAGTGATGACTGAGAACAAATCTAATTTATATGTCAAGTGAAATGAAACTTATAATAAAAATTAATACTCTTAGTGGCTACCCCTTTCTTCCTTACAAAACAGGCAGGAGGTATTTAGGTCACTGGGGAAGAGTTTTAGGATTCCTCAAGGTTTCAACACTGCTGTGTTTTATTAGAGACCTTATATTCAGGTGAATCACTACCACGCTTTCCTTTTCTGCCACCTTGACAAACGACAAACTGTGCACGGCAGATGTAGTAAAATCACTACATTATAGTAGATGCCCTCTAGCACAGTTAACACTTAGCTTACTTCTAATAGTCCCATATTCTTAGTGGCTTCATATATGTTAAGCACAAATAATACAGCACTGCTCAACTACCTTCTTGTACCATCCCACTGCATCATTAGGTTAAGCATCTAGCTTCTGTGAAATGCATTACCAGAGGATTTCTGATTGTCATGTTGTCACATGTCCTTTGAACAGCAAAGTTTAATTATCATTCAAGAAATCCAGCAATGAGCCAGACACTGTTTCTCTTTGGAGATGTAAATGAGACAATGTGGTCTCTTCTCTGGAGGAACTTGAAATTATAGAGACAGGTACAGATGCAACCTAATCTGCTGGTGGAAACGCATACAGAGTACACAGGATAAATAAATAAATAAATAAACAATAAACAAACAGATACATAAATAAGGATATCCTATACACACAAACAAACACACACACTCATAGATATATAAAGATGGGCTATGTTCCCACTTTTTCTCCACTACTACTCTTAATACTACATTCTTCTTTCACAGGTTAAGGAATCCTTGACAAGAACAAGAAAACAGAAGAATCAGCCACCTAACCCTAGATCCCTCAAATTCACAGAAATTCTGAGACATTAATCTATGATTTTTCCAACAAAGAGGAATCCTATCACATTTATTCCACTACTAGCGACACACAGATGAGAATAACACCTTTAAAATCAGGTCTGGAATCTGTTATTCCCATGTAGAAAGAGGGTTATAGAAGCAGAGTGAAGTAAGAAGAATCTGATGAGGTGAGGTGGTGTACACCTGTGATCCCAGTACCTGGGAGGTGGAAACATAAGGATCATGAGTTTGAGACCAGCCTGGTCTACATAACAAAACCTGGACTCAATGTTCTCCCATCAGTGCATCCCCAACATAAAGAGAGTTTGGTCAGGATCAACAATGGGAAAAATAAATAAATCTTTCCCACTTTGAAGCAAATAAAATGAAATGTGAGAATGACCTCAAAACTAGTATAACACTGCTATGATGATACACAGATGGGTATAAAATTTAAACATGATTTGAATTCAGATCCAGCCTGGGAAGAGGAGTTTCCTGTACTATAGAGAATAACAAAATATCCTTAAAAGAACAGAAACAAAAGGTTTGTGTATTATCATTGGAATTAAAGCTGAAGACCCACTCAGGTTTGCAAAGGGTCCGATGTTAGTTTGACCTGTTCTCAGGGCTGAATCCAGGCTCTGCTTGCTGGCTTAACGTGTATATGAAGCTAGATAATTCACTTAGGTTACTGCCACTTGAATGAATGTAATCACATTTAAGAAATCACTACTTTAATACCTCTCCTGGGTATATATCCAGATGTTCCAACTGGTAATAAGAACACATGTTCCACTATTTTCATAGCAGCCTTATTTATAATAGCCAGAATCTGGAAAGAACCCAGATGTCCCTCAACAGAGGAATGGATACAGAAAATGTGGTACAGTTACACAATGGAATACTACTCAGTAATTAAAAACAATGAATTTATGAAATTCCTCTACAAATGGATGGATCTGGAGTGTATCATCCTGAGTGAGGTAACCCAATCACAAAAGAAGTCACTAGATATGCACTCACTGATAAGTGGTTATTAGCCCCAAAACCTAGAATACACAAGATGCAATTTGTAAAACACATGAAACTCAAGAAGGAAGACCAAAATGTGGAGACTTCGCCCCTTCTTAGAATTGGGAACAAAACTTCCATGGAAGCAGTTACAGAGACAAAGTGTGGACCTGAGATGAAAGGATGGACCATCCAAAAACTGCCCCACCCAGGGGTCCATCCCATAATCAGCCACCAAACACAGACACTATTGCATACACCGGCAAGATTTTGCTGAAAGGACCCTGATATAGCTGTCTCTTGTGAGGCTATGCCAGTGCCTGGCAAACACAGAAGTGGATGCTCACAGTCAGCTATTGGATGGAACACAGGGCCCCCTTGGTCTTGCAAACTTTATATGCCCCAGTACAGGGGAACACCAGGGCCAAGAAGGGGGAGTAGGTGGGTAGGTGAATGGGGGGGGGGAGGGGAGAGTATTGGGGACTTTGGGGATAGCATTTAAAATGTAAATGAAGTAAATTCCTAATAAAAATTGGGGAAAAAAAGAAATCACTACTTTGTGAATAATGTAAAAGAATAGAATTTCTAAGTTTCTAGTACATATAGGTTACGTGTGTGTGTGTGTGTGTGTGTGTGTGTGTGTGTGCATGTGCCAGTGTGTAATTTCTTGCCATCTTCTTTTAAAGAAAGGTACTGTTCTGGCTGGTTTTGTGTGTCAACTTGATACAAACTGGATTTATCACAGATAAAGGAGCCTCCCTTGAGGAAATGCCTCCATGAGATGCAGCTGTAAGACATTTTTTTTTTTCAATTCGTGATCAAGGGGGGAAGGGTCTAGCCCATTTTGGGTGGTGCCATCTTTGGGCTGGTGGTCCTGGATTCGATAAGAGAGCAAACAAGGTGAGCAAGCCAGGGGAAGCAATCCAGTAAGGAACATCCCTCCACAGCCTCTGCATCAGCTCCTGCTTCCTGACCTGCTTGAGTTCCAGTCCTAACTTACTCTAGTAATGAACAACAATGTAGAAGTGTAAGCTGAATAAACCCCTTTCTTCCCAACTTGATTCTTGGTCTTGGTGTTTGTGCAGGACTCGAAACCCTAACTAAGACAGGTACAAATACATGTCTAACTTTAAAATATAACCCATAATCCCATTGATTTCTATACATATCTTACTAAAAATAAATTATAAGAAATAAATTTTGATATACTATAATGGAAGACAGTTTACTCCCTAACAAAACAATGAGAGAAAACTTATAATTTATTCCATCATTGACATAATGTAAAGGTCAAAGGTCTAAACAGTATCTTGGCAGCTGAAACCAACTTTACTCAGAGGTCTTAGAACAATAAGATACAGCAGACATGATCTTAGAGACCTCAAAGGACTTTAACTATCTTCCTCTTCAACAGAATTTAACTGGTATGTTTATAAACTCAGATTTCAAGAAGTCAATGTTAGTGTTGAGTTAACAAGAAAATTTAAGAGGCACATTCAAGGCTGAGTATTGGTAGAAGAGGGTAGAGGAATCTTCTCTGGATGCAGAGAAATGAGAGGTTTTTAATTATGAGAGTTGATAATATCCTGGTTTCCTGTGGTGCTATTACCATAAACCAGGGAGTTTAACTTTACAAAAATGTAAAGTGTAATAGCTCTGGAAGTTGGGAATTCACAAAGAATCTCACTGAGCTAAATCAAGGTCAAGACTGAATTTTTGAAAAATCTCTGTTTTATCTGTTTCCTTTCTTCTTTCCAGCTTCTAGAGAATACTAGTGCTACCTGTGATCCTTCCTCTATTTTTAGAGGCATCTTAGTGTGGCTCTTGTGGTGTGACATCCATCTCTGATGTGCCTGTTTGAAGGACCTGTGTGATCAAGTCAGTCTTACCACCTCAACACTCTTACAGCAGGCACACCTGTAAAGGCTCTTTGCCATAAAAAGCAGCACTCCAGGTGGCAAGGATCAAGATGTGGTCATGTGTAAGAAACCACAAATCAATTCTGCTGCCATGAATACTCTTCTTCGAAACACAAGACTGCTTACAATCTTACAGTCACAAGAAGCCAACTGCTGAGGCAGTGACCCCAGTCCTCGATCACCACACAAAACCACTCAGTGAGGATGGCTGGTTGTCTCTCCATCGGTGGCTTAGTCCTGCTCTGCTGAGACATTATGAGGTAGTCAGAATCAGTTGATATACAAAGTAAATTAATCTATACTTCAATAAAGCAGCCTCCAGGAGGAAAATTATAGCAATGCTAAGAAGCAAGGAAAAAGTTATGCCTCTGATTTCAGCTTTATTATATTTTCCATACTCACTACAACATTTTGGTTTTGAATTTTTTGTTTTTTAAAGAAAGAGGTTTTTAATCAGTCTGCATCTACTGGCTTCCTTGAAAACTAAACAAAACTGTTTTTTCCTTTGTAAAATCAAATCTAATAAAATTTCTCCATGAATCCACTCCTCAGGGAGAAGTTATTTCAAAGCCAGAAAAAAGAGTGAATCTCTCAGCCCAAGTAAACATTCACAGGAGAAAAGATGGGTCACCTTTTAAGATTAGACTTTGAAATATTTCAATCAGGTAGGATATTGAGTAGTGAATGATATCAGTAGTGAGTGATTCATAGAAATGCCCAGCCACATGGGATAGATGAATCAAAATCATAAGCTGTGTTAAAATGTCTGAGAAGGGAACCACTCTGCACTTCCACTTTAAAGTACTTGATGTCAACTGCTTGGTGAATTTAGTGAGCTCTCTAACAAGTCTTATTCAAACTCAAAATTAAACCTAGAAACAAACAAACAAAAATAACCCAGAGAGTATAGATTGATCACAGCCGTGCAGGAAGCAGCACTCCCAGAGTATGCTAGACTAGAAAAAAAATGTCATATTCACCAGAGATGAGTGTGGTGAACCACTGCTTATCAAGGCAGCAGTAACATGTACCACAGATAGAATGGGGGAACCTGGAACCTGGGAATTTAGTTCCTCAGTTTTGAGGACTGTAAGTCTACAATAAGGTGTTGATAGGTAGTTTTCCTATACCTCCCTGCTTCATTTTGTTCCTGGAGTTCTGAGACAAAAAGCCAGAGCTCCAGGAGTTCCAAATGAGGAGGCTTGGACAACTATCTCAATATGCTAATTAAAGAGGTAGGTAATGGTCAAAAGCAGAGAAAGAAGATTTAATCAATATGTACATTGTAAAGAAAAGAGTCTAGAACTACCCCATCCCATCCCCCACAGTCTATCTTTATGTCACAGACACAAACTTTATGTTTAAATAAGGAGAAACAGACAGGACAAGAGACACACATCACTAGTAGTCGTGGTCAAAGTGTAAAAACGCCAACTATTTTCTCAGTTCTGATTCTGCAAGGCAAAGGCAGCTTTAAAAAGTCCTTACTGCTTGAAGGGGGAAGTCTGTTTCCTGTTAGACAGTACTCCTACACTACAGTACAGCTCTGCTAGCATAGAGAATTGACTTTATTAGGGGGATAATGTTCCTGGGATAGAAGGTTTAGGATAATGGCTCCTCTGTGGCTTTATCCCTGAAGAGTAATCAGGTGGGTTAATATCATGCCACCTGTTGCTAGATTAATGTCTCCTTGAATCATTAATGCAACTATGATATGAAGTCCAACAGGAATCTAACCAAAGAATTCTTTAGAATTCTATCTAAAGAATGTAGATACAAAGTAAAGGCAGAAATGCCAGAAATCCTGGTTCCTGGTTATCTTATAGGCCCAAGAGAGGAGTCAATGCTTTTTTAGCAAAAAACAGTGTGCAAGTGCCTATTAGCATTCTCAGACAAGGATACCATACTCAAAGACTAGGTTTACTGACTCCCCATTATTTTTTTCCTCACATGGCCTGCATCCTCTGCCAGGTGGTAACATGAACAGCAGTGTTGCTCACAGACAACAACAAAAAATGAACCAGGCTAGCAAGGTTTCTGCCACCATACAATAAAACATCATTTTTCCTTTATGCCTCCTGGATTTCTCAAGTGACTTTTAAAAGCCTCTGTCACACTAAGGTGCAAACACTTTTTAGAAACTTCAATACTTTTTAGGATTTTAACAGCTCTGCTTATGCTTTGGTTTTGAGAAGTCTGTGAGGAGCTTTAGCTGGGAAGGGACAGGATCAGCTATGCATGACCAAGCACCATTGTGTGCAGAAGATTAAAGAGAAGCAAGAAAGCTTAAGGAATATCAACTTGGAAAGGAGGCAGTGGAGCAGGTAGAGAAGTGTGATGTCACCTACCACACCAGGGACAGTCAGATGGAGAGAAATACATGACAGAGCTCTGTACAATTAGACTCAATTGTACTGAGTGATTGGTTGAACAAAGGTGAGATTTATGAGTTACTCTTTGTGTTGGGCAAGAAGCAACCATAATTTATGGAAAATGAATAAAGAAAAACCAGTTTGAGGAGGATATATTAGATTTAGACCAAGTAGGAAAAATGAAATATATATATATATATATATATATATATATATATATATATTAGGTATTTGAATATATAACTCTGGAATTAATCAAGAGCATAGGACTGGGATATACATCAATCACCTAAGGGCCATAATTAGACACATAAAAATATAATATAAATAAAGTACCCAGAGGGAATGCACATTATAAGAAACCACAAAAATAATGTAAAAGTAGTGGCATGTGTTCTTAAACATAAGGCCTCCACATCAAACTTCCTCAAATAACGTCAAACAGGAAGTAAAAAAAGTGAGGGATAAAAACAGAGGTCCCACTATCCCCCTGTACGAGTACTGACCTAGTGACCTGCCATACATCTTAAAGGGTCTCTCAGGTCCCAACACCACCAACTAGGACCAAGCTTCAACATATAAACCCTTTTTGTGCTACTTTATATCTGAGCAGTCACATTCAGCCATTGCAAGAAAGTTCTCATTTTTCAATGCAGCCTGTGTGTAGTTTCCCACTAGAGAATGTCAATCAGCAACCCCTTTGCAACATTCAAATATTTATTAATATTTATTAATATATAATATTTATTAATAGTTCATGGAGTTCATGGTCCTTATGCAATTTGGTTTAATGTTGTCTCTGTGTCTTGTGATTCTTAGTCTTTAGAAGTGCACAATCATTCTGGATATTGTAAAAGACAATTCATTATAAAAGTCCTGACCAATAGGGTGTTGAGAAATTTAGTTTGTATCTAAAGTCCTTCGAAACATTCGGGATTTAGCCTAAATTGGCTGTCTTAATAGTTCAGGACTTTTCATGTTTCCTTATGCCTAGAGTACAGTTGAGGTTGTAAATCCACTTATCTTCTATCTGTCCTTGATGCTTTCTTTATTACATTTTCTTTCAGAGAATACAAATTCAGAAAACTTCTGCCTTCATACTCTCCCTCTCTGAAGATTGACAAGAAACAGTGTTGATGCTGTCTTTTGCCAGAGGGCTCAATATAAAACAAATAAAAGCAGACACCACATCAGTTTTATGAAATACCAGCAATAGAAGTTTCTTTATCCTTAACACTCCATAAGAGAAAAAACAATTTTGACACATCTCAAAGTACAAGGAAAAACAATCTGCCTTCCTACATCAAAGATACTGCATTTCCCAGTGTCCTTATTAGCACATTTTTATTTTTGGTTAAGATATTAATGAGTGCATGTGGAATTCTGACCTCTGTTTTCTTACCTGTTATTTGTTTTTCTACCTTCTTGAGAATTTGTAAGTCCTGTGAAGGAGAGAAAATTTGAAGAGATTGTGGAATAAAGTCAGGTCACACTCAAATTTATCTCTTCTTCATTTGTCAAAGAAATATTGGAGCCCCTGAAGATCAGCTGGCCCTGTGCTACTCTTCATTTTACATCCTCTCTCTTGGTGACAACATTCAGTGTTGTAGGTTGAATGAAATCTCCCAACTCCAGGCCCTGGCAGGAAAGGGATTTGAAAACCCTTCCACTCCGATCCTCTAGAAATACCAGACAGTGTGTGCAAAAATCATTTTCAGTGTATGTTCAGAGACGGAGGATGCCAAAAATTGAAAGGAAAGAAAATAGACCCCCAAATGCCAGAAAATAAGCCAATGATCATTTAAAAGTATCAAAAAAAAATCTCTGGCAGGATGCCTAAAAAGAAATTTTCAGATGTATGGTGATAATTTGGCAGAATAATGAAATGAGGCTGATGTATAAACACACAAAGGAAATCAATGACACATCCCACTGAAGGCTGATGGGTTAAACTGACAAGTTAGAACAGACACAATAATCCAAGCACCTGAGTAATCAGCTTCATATGCATATAATCCCACATCAAAAAAGCAAATAATACATTTTAAGTAAACAACTAAATGTTTATAAAGCTTGACTCTATTTGCTTCAAACTAACTTTCCATGAGTATGGAAAGACCTATTGACACAAACAAAATCATGGCACCACAAAACATGAAGATGGACTACAATTTAAAAAGTAGGCAAGATACCAGCATAATAGACATGTGGCTACAACATGAAATATAAAAGATATGTGATGGAGCTAGGAAGTGGTGGTACACATCTTTAATCCCAGCATTTGGGAGGCAAAGGCAGGCCAATTTCTGAGTTCGAGGCCAGCCTGGTCTACAGAATGAGTTCCAGGACAGCCAGGGCTACACAGAGAAACCCAGTCTCAAAAAGATATGAGAGAGAGAGAGAGAGAGAGAGAGAGAGAGAGAGAGAGAGAGAGAGAGAGAGAGAGAGAGAGAGAGAGAGAGAGAGAGAGAGAGAGAGAGAGAGAGAGAGAGAATGAGAATGGAAAAGTAAGATAAATAAATGGTGGGAGAGATTAGAATCTCTGATAGCATACAGGAATGTTGAAACCTAGTGCTACTTAACTCTTATTAATGTTAAGAACAAATCACTGAAAACAGATTAGTTTATCCCATAATATGCTTAGAGAAAAGGTGACAATCACAGCCAATGTATAAAACTGGATCATCAGTCTATGTCCATATTCACCCACACACTAAAGCTAACAGCAATCCCTGACTTTTATTTTCCTTCACTTCTGATATTTAATACACCACTGGGTTAATTGTTTCTTTCTCTAAAACACATCCTAAATCTGACTTTCATCTATCTTCACACCTACCACTGAGATGAGCTTTCTCTATCACTCAAGAGAACCTCTATAATTACCATATTTTATCTGTAAAATCCATTCACCACATAGATACCCTGCTAATTTGTTTCTGTTGTAAACCAAAACAACAGCCATCTCCACTCTAATCCTTACAATAATTTTCATGTTATCTTTTTAATAAAGTCAAAGCTTTTAACCATTGTCTGTTTTACAAGCCCCTAGTGATCTAGCCTTGTTCTGACTCCCAGACTTGAGCCTTGTTTATCAGACCCTGGTCACATTGGCCTTCTCTCAGTTCTTGGACTGTTATAAGCCTTTTCTCCTATTGAGATTTTATGATCTGTCTGCCTAGAAGTTCAGGTTTTTGCTGAAATGCCAGCCTCACTAACCACTCTCAGAAATAACCTCCATATTCAATCACTCTGTCTCATTTTCTTCTACCTCCTTCAAATCATTAACCATGATTGGAAGTCACATTATTTATTGATGTGCTTGCTTACTTTCACTTGACCTACTAGCAGGTAGGCTTTTGGAGAATAGGAAATTTCTCCATCATATTCATTGCTGAATCTCTTGTACCTCCTACATTATCATACAGAGGAACTCAGTAAATATCTTTGAATGAACAAACGAACCTAACCTACCACTAGCCCCAACATGACCCACAAGATTATGACAATTGGTCTGTAATTAGATAAATATAGAAACTTTGATAACAGTTTGACATATCCTTGATTATTCTTTCAATATATTTATAATTTTTATAGTTTTACAAAAGTATTGGCTTAGAATTCAATTAGTAATTGTGTGTGCATGTGTGTGAATATTTCTGTTTATGTGGGTATACATATATATGAACTCGTGTGAAGATCAGGGAACAATGTCTTGTGCTTGTCCTTGGGCACCATTCATATTGGGTTTCAAGAATGGACCCTCACTTGTCTGGAGACTGCTAAGTTGGCTGACTAAGCAGCACACCCCAGAGATCTACTCTTCTCTGTGCCTGCATCCCAAGCACTGGGTTACAAGCACACTACACCATGCCTGATTTCCTTATATGTGAGCTCTATCGGTCAACCTCAGATCCTCATGCTTGCATGGCAAATATTTACCAACTCAGTCATCTCTGGCACTCTCGTTAGTCATTTCAAGCATGATCTTTCAACAGAGATGGTTTGAAAAATGCTAATCTAAATAATAACTTGATTAGAGATTGACTTTATCTGCTTTTTCATTACTGAACTTATTAAATATTTAATAAAATTCCAATTGTCAAATACATAGCAGCCCCTGAGTTAGACTACAGATGAACAAGACATACACTATGTCCTCAAGAATTTTCCTAACTCTTGAGGGAAAACAGGACCCTCCTAATTATAATACAGTAGAATAAGATCATGTAATAAGAACCACAATGAAAAGAAGAAAAAGTATTTCACACTCATTAAAAAGATCACTGTGGAGGAGAGGTGATGCTTAAAGGAAAGGAAGATTGCCAGATGAATAAGGGAAGAAAGAAAGGCAAAGAAAATCAAGAACACCATGCATTTTGGAGTGCACATAGCATTATAATTCCTAGTAAAGAATGAGGTAGAAAATAAGGCTAGAGAAACACTTTAGTACTTTGTTTTATTGTGGGAAGATATGCTACCTATCAGCCTTTGCTCCAAAATTACAATTATTCCCACACTGACCATGCTCCATTTGGGAATATGAAATCTCAGCAGATGCCTTAAAAATCTTCATGGAATTAGTTAGGATAACCTAGGTCCCTCTACCATGAACATTAGTTAATTTAGCCCTGTTCCTTCTACCATGAACCTAGAAGGTCCTAGTTATGACTGTGTACCAATAGATGAAGTCTTAGAGTGGGGACCTGTGCAGCAAAGCTACGACCAACCCTCAGTAAACATGGAACCAAATTGGCAATTATACCTTGGGTACTGTGATCTGGTAATGTAATTCACCACATGGATGTGTAGGCTAAACTCACTGTCCCCTAGCCCATCTTGGCAGGTGGCTGAAGGAACATGGTACAGGGGTCTTATACCCAGGGACAGATATTGTCCATAAGTGCCAGTTTCTGATCCTTATACCACAGCTTCTAAAATGTGGTTACCCTCCTTGACTGATGGTCCCATTCTGTCTAGAAAATTAGAAGCTTTTGACTTGCAGGCTCTTATAAGGTATCATGCTGTGCTGTTGAAAGTCAGTTTGGGAGCTACAGAAATCTGAATGAATGTATATCACAGCACTGAGTGTTAAAGTAGAAATTGACAGAAACTCTGGAAGGAAATAAGGTCAATCCAAAGCTTTTCTAGATGAAACTCAAACTGTGTTCTGAAAGGCAGATGGTGTGCCAACAGAAGATCTGGGACACCCAAATCTGAGAAAAATATATGTACCATCGAGATTTCCTGTCATTTCTCTGTGTCTCTAGAGATATGACAGATGTTTACTATTTCACCATTAATGGTATCTTTTTTCTTTTTCAATCTAAAGTGGGAGGCGCTTGTTCTTTCACATACAAATTCACCAATTCCAAATCCATAATTTCATAATTCATAAACTCCTCACCCTGTTCTTCTGAAGAGCAAGTCTTTTGATGTTACTGTTGCTTCTCAATGTCAGCATTAGGTCCTATTCATATCTGAAGATCATAGATGTTCCCCAAATCTGCAATCCAGCAGTTCTCAATATTTTAATACCCAGTAAAATAAACTGAATGTCTATCCATATATCTAAAATGTTGGTCTATTGAAATGCTACTCCTCATGTGACAGAGTTAGAAAAATGAGTCTTTGGGGTATAACTAGGTCATAAAGGTGTATTCTCATAGATAGGATCACAATCCTTAAAGAAAAACTATGAAAGCTTGTTTCCCTTCTCTGCTCTCCACCATGCAAAGACACAGTAGGAAGGTTGCAACCTGATCCACAAAAGAACCATTTTCCAAAATCATCACAATGGCTTGAAATGTTGGACTTACACTGGCAGAATTATGAGAAGCAAAACTCTCATGTCCGAACCATATGATTTACTGTTACTTGTTATTTTTACCACAAACTGACAGACACCTAAATTCACTAATCACATTTGTTAAAATTTCCTGCACACCATAAACTTTCCTTCTCTAGTGTCTCTGAAAATGACCCTGGTGTGTGTGTGGAAAAGAAGAACCACATCAGGTGATTTTCATAGCTTGAAGATTCCCAGGTGCCCCAGGGACCCTATAACATCCTGTCCTTGTTCTTCATTCAGTGACTAGAAAATGCAGAATGACATTTGTCATTACTTTAGTCATGAGATGCTCTTTAAAGTAAAATGCCCTTGTGTTCATTTATGCATTTAGCTATGGTATATTGATTTTACATATTATTTCTTGGTGAACATATTATAGAAACATTTTTATATATTATGTTAAGAGAATCATGATTTTTAACAGAGGCCTGAAACCAAGACATCAACTATTGGTGCTACAATAAAATCCACCTCCAGCCTTCATTCTCCTAAGGCTTTGCATTTCCCCACAGTTCACAGCTATTCAGAGAAGCCAGCATCTTAGGACCTAATGATCAAGTGATTCTAGGTCCTCCAACTCCTTTTCATCCTTCCTTGTAGTTCCTACATTTTTGCTATCATCAAAGGATAAATTGCCTTTCTTTGGGCCAGAAAATAACAAGGATCTTAAAAGTTTAAAGACAGAAAGATAGCATCACAGATCCATGAAGAGAAATCTAGAGCCCTAGATTATCTGTTCCTACCGAATTTTTTAGTGTAGAAATATTTTTTGTGTAAATTACTGTTTGTACTGAGGAGACAAGGCCATTATCTTAGACAAGACCTAGAAATCTAACTGGTTCACAAGTCAGAATCTGACATCAAAGACCTGGAATCACACAGACTCACTTTGCTCTAATAAGCAAAGGTTTAAATGGTTCATGGTTATTTTGTTTGCTATATTTTGTGGAATTCAATAGTCAATGGGAAGGAGCAAAGGTTAATAACATTCACTCCTGGGTAAGTAAAGTTGTCATCAGCATTAAATAAATGCATTTTTAGACTCTAGTACATAGCTGGGTGGTGGGAACACTTGCCTAACATATTCAAGGATCTAGATTCAGCTTCCAGCACTATAAAATGGTATTTTTATTTATCTTAGTATATGAAAATACAAGTGTTACTATTGTCATAGAAATCTTTTATAATTCATATATCACAAGCATGGAACAAGAATTTCTTTTCTTGTCTCTTCAGGGTAGTTTTTTGCTTGTTGGTTGGTCAGTTTTCTCTTTCTTTCTTTCTTTCTTTCTGTTTGTTTGTTTGTAAGCTAATTCTGTTTCCATTTTTAAGGAAAGAAAAGACTTTAAAAGAGTAGGAGAAAGAAACTGGCATTTTAGTTTATAAAGACTGTACTTCAACTTCTTTGTATATCTTCATATATACTCAAGGGTCACTCCAGCGTCATTTAACATACACTGCATTTGTATGAGAATAGGGGGCAAAAGATTTGTCTTGTAGCTAAATGTACATCCTGAGAACACTGTTTTCACTGAAATAGTGCAGTACTGCGGGGATTGGGAATAACAGTAAGGTTTGCCTCACCCTCCCGTGATTGCCTTGGTATTGCAGTACCTATAGTCTGGCAACTATTTGGAAAGCCTCCTGTATGCTGGGTACTGGTCTATTTTCTGATGTCACAGCTATGACTCAGAATTATGTCTCCTCCAGTGAGCTAGTAGCAGCCATGGAGAAATACGTAAGTAATTTTAAGAGAATAAGAAGATGGCCCTCGACAAAGTAGATCAACAGAGGACATGCTGAGGGGACAAAGCCAGGAGGAAGAACAAGGTATGACAGGTTTGTTTAAACAGTCAAGTTATAGCAACTTGGACCCACCACTTAGAAAGCAGCTGTTGATCCCATGCAGAGAGATTACTTAATAACAATGCCCGGAAGAGGAAGAGCCATACCTCTGACTGAGACAACTCTGTTTTCTGTCTTTGAACCTAATACAAGGTTATGAAGTGCAATTCCTATACTTCCCTGGCCTATTGCCTTAGAAGTTCAGAGCCTGTAAGTCAGAATCCAGAACTGTCATTTATAGGCTGAATGGCTGATCACTGATAAGTTATTCAGCCACTGTGGATTTCACACCCTCACCCCCTCCCCCCCCAAAGCTATAAAATTTTACCTCTCAGGATAATACAATTGTCTTCTTCTCTGTGGCTTCATTCTGCTCAGTTCCAATTACCCAGAATCCACAACTATAGTCTAAACTACGAAATGGAAAACTTCACACACACACACACATGTACGCCACTTAGGTTTTAAATTGTGTGTCTTTCTGGGTTCATGATGATCTCTCATACTGCTACTTCCCATCCTACCTGGAATGTGAATTATGCCTTTGTTAATGTCTTCACATTTCAAATGCTACTCACTCACCAGACACCTCTATTATAAGACTGGGATAGTATTATAGTGCCTGTCAACTTGTTTATACCATAAACTTTATTTTATCTTATCACCTAGACGTAATACTAGTGTGATTTTATATTATCAAGGAAGTGAATACATAATGTTATGCTTAGCATATAAGAGGTAAACTACATTCACATAACTAGTACTACGCCATATTGCTGTAATTGCTACATTTTGCTGTTTGTTGTTGGGTATTTTTTAAGAGATTTTTTTATTAGATATTTTCTTCATTTACGTTGCAAATGTTATCTTCTTTCCTAGTTTCCCCTCTGAAAAGCCCCTATCCTATCGCATTGTTTATGGCTTCCTACTATGCCTAATTTATAAGTTAAAGTCAATAGTAAGTATGTGCGCAACATACATAACACATAGCGTCTGGTACTCACCACAGTTTCAGGTATTCACTCAGTCTTGGAACAGACCTCCTCTGTGGGTTATTTAGGGGGTCAAGTGAGATGTGTAACCAGTGCCCTGTTCTTAGCAGGCACTCAGGTATTATTTGCCTTTTTTCCATTTTACCTCATTCTGCTTCAGTGCAAATGGCCTCTAAAGAGTGAATATTTAGCATACTACCTATATCACAAACAGTCCAACAGGCAGGCAGGCAGGCAAGCATACACACACACACACACACACACACACACACACCACACACAACACAACAAACCTAGCTGGCACAGACCATGCAGCTTAGCCCCATGTAGCTACCTCTCCCAACTCACAAAAACAAGTCAGGTGATGTGCTTTCACTTTCAATTCAGAACTGATGTTATGAAATAAAAGATGTTTATTAAGTACTCCCTAAAAATACCTAAACAAATTGGTTCAGCCTATGCAATTATATTCTGGAAGTGTAAGCCTTTCAGACACATTAAAATATATTGGTCCCCACAAGAAGGTATCCACAGCACATCCTCAGTATAAATTATAAATGTTCTGCTGCTTTGTAGCCTCTTTAGTTTTAGCATGATATTTCTTTCCTTTAAAAATGCAACAGATGAGGCAGGCAGATTTCTGAGTTCGAGGCCAGCCTGGTCTACAAAGTGAGTTCCAGGACAGCCAGGGCTATACAGAGAAACCCTGTCTCAAAAAAAAAAAAAAAAAAAAANNAACAGGTAAGAAGAGAGGTGCAACTATCATTTCAGGTTATATAAGATAAAAGAGGTGCTACTAAAGAAATATAAATGCACTCAACAAAAAAAGAGAATGTAAATCTTCAGGAGATGATCTGGGATGACCCCATGAATTTCACTAGGAGACCAAGTAATAAGTGGGAGAAGTATATAATGAATGCACAAATAGATAGGCATCAATTACTCGAATCTAAATCCCGTGGGGGGAAAACCCTCCCTCTCCTCACTTTGGTTCTCCTTCTCATTCCTTTAAACAAGAGCAGTGTATATCCTGAACTGATCTGAAAAAATATGCAGCCTCCAGAAACCCTGCTCAATGAGAAGTTAAGAAGCATAGCTCAATATTTAGGGCTTAGATTTTTAATAAGGTAAAAATTAAGACTTTATTTAATAGCACACTTCTACTTAGGACTTATGAGTTTTCTTGGAGAAAACAGTGTCCCAGATTATGGAACAGTATGAAAAAAAAAAAAAAAAACCTCAGCCAAGAAAGAGTTAAATCAACCACTTGTTATTTGTACCCTAACATGTAGTTATTATATTTAGTATAGCCCAGGCCTATGCAATTTGCCTATATGTCCATACACTCTCATAATTTACCAACCATGGCCCCCATTTATGAGAAACACATCACTCTGACAAGGATAAAGTATATTGTCCAACTCTGTCAAATCTATTATTTGAAAAGACCATCCTGATTCTCACATGAAGAGAAGCGAGTCTCAGAGGAAGAGGCACTCACTGGGGCTGTATCTCTTAATCTAAGGAGAGACAAACCTTAAATCCAAGTTGTTAACTCCAAATCCTTGGATATTGTCTCCACACTTATCAAGTTCCCTCATCTGTATGGTTTCCCTCTCATTTAACCTTAATAAGTAAAAATTAGCTACAGTCTATTGGAAATTTACATAAAACAAATTAGGCATCTGTACATAAAAGGATAAAGTTAAGACATCATAAGCTACTGTTTATAACACAAATATAAAATATTTCAATATAAGCTATATTCAAAAGTATTATATGTGTATAACATGCTCCTATGCCAGTTTATAAACTGAACAAGTGAGACTCAAGTGGTAATCTTCTGCAGCTCACACAACTGGTGCCTGGCCAGGGCAGACCAAATACCAACTTGCTAACCTTAGGGTATATATCTTCTTACTATACTTTCTTGTTAGAGCATCCCTCTACCAACATACAGTATTTAAGAAATAGATCCTCCGGAGAGCCATCTTGTATCCCGGGTCCCTCAGAGACCAGTCTGTGCAGGAGAGAATGAGGACTATGGAAGCAACATAGTTTCTGGGACAGGCCCAATTTTGGGCCATCATCTTCAGTCAGGGAGCAGATCTGAGCTCAAGACCCCTGTGTTCCTTTCCTGCCAGAGGAGAGGAAGCCTCCAGGGAAAGCTCTAACACTCCAACCTATGGGAAGCGGGTGCGGCCCTGTGGGCCAAGCTGGCGCCCTATCTCATTGCCAAGCCCTGTGATCCCTGCTTGTTTACCAAGAACCTGATCATGCATACCTGAATGATCATGTACTGCCCACCTGACGCATAGCATCATACAACATGATATTGAGTCACTAGCCTATCAACACGCACCCTGTCTGCGTGTATGGCTTGTGTACAGAGCATGCTGAGTGCTGATTGGATGATGAAGAGGGATGAGAGATGAGTACAGAGGGTGGAGTTGGATAAATTGGGTGATTCCTCCAGAATAAAAGGGAGAATAAAGAAAGCTGAAGCTGAAGCACTGCAGAAACTGCTTGAACCCTGCCTTGCTGTACCTGTCATCTTTGCCCCACCTCTGCTGGCCAGAGGTTTGGGGCGCTCGACACTAACCTCCTGAGCAGGTGAGAGAGCCATCTTGTATCCCAGATCCCTCAGAAACCAGTCTGCATAGGAAAGCATGCAGACTGCAGAAGCAACATACCTTCTGGGACAGGCCCCGTTTCAGGTCTTCATCTTCAGCCAGAAAGCAGATCTGAGCTCCAGAAAACTACAGCTGCGCTCCTCCCCCTTCGGAGGAGAGGTGGCCTGCAGAGAGTACTCTGAACACTGAGACTCAGGAGAGAGTTAGATTCTCAGTAGTGCTGACAGAGGCTAACAGAATCACAGGAGGAACAAGCTCCAGCCAGATACAGCTATAACAACTAATGCCAGAGATTACCAGATGGCAAAAGGCAAACATAAGAATCTTACTAACAGAAACCAAGACCACTCACCATCATCAGAACCCAGCACTCCCACCTCAGCCAGTGCTGGATAGCTAAACACACCCAAAAAGCAAGACTTGGATTTGAAATCATATTTCATGATGGTGGTAGAGGATTTTTAAAAGGGCATTAATAACTCACTTAAAGAAATACAGGAGAACATAGCTAAACTGGTGGAAGCCATTAAAGAATTACATGAAAACACTGCTCAACATGTAGAAGCCCTTAAAGAAAAAATACAAAAATCCCTTAAAATTTTACAGGAAAACACAACAAAATAGGTGATGGAATTGAACAAAACCATCCAAGATCTAAAAATGGAAGTAGAAACA
>NC_034607.1:59261886-59272081 GCF_900095145.1 Mus pahari
GGAAAGGTGCCAGGTGACTGGAGCCAGAAACGGGACCCCTCCCAGAAGCTGTGTCACTTCTGCAGGCCGCCCTCTCCCTGGCAGTGCACAGGAGCAAAGATGGCTCTCCTACTGGTTCCAGCCTTGAGACTGCTCCCAGGCAGACACCCTTCCTTGGACAGGAAAGGTGCTGGATGATTGGAACCAGAAACAGGATCTGGTTCAGGCCTGGAGACTCCTCCCGGGCAGACACCCCTCCTCGAGCAGGAAAGGTGCTGGATGACTGGAACCAGAAACGGGATCCTTCCCAGAAGCTGTGTCACTTCTCCAGCAGAGCACTGGAGCAAAGATGGCTCTCCTTCCAGCTCAGGCCTTGAGACTCCTCCCAGGCAGACACCCCTCCTCAGGCAAGAAAGGTGCCAGGTGACTGGAGCCAGAAACGGGACCCCTCCCAGAAGCTGTGTCACTTCTGCAGACCGCCCTCTCCCTGGCAGTGCACAGGAGCAAAGATGGCTCTCCTACTGGTTCCAGCCTTGAGACTGCTCCCAGGCAGACACCCCTCCTTGGGCAGGAAAGGTGCTGGATCAGATCCTTCATTCTTAATGACTATGTAATATTGCTCTAATGATTTTTTGAGGAAACATCTACCCTGAACTTAACCTCTCCAAGAATCTACACACAGTCTAGAACTTCCAGCTGCATGAGAAACTAAAGCCACACTGATACTCAAGTGCCTAGTAATGTAAGTAAAGTTACACTACTATATACATATATAAAACTATAACTGATATATACTATATATTTCAAAATAACAATTAGAGGGGAGTTTATAGATGTTCTCATTAGAGAAATAATAAATATTTGGGAAGTAGGGTATGCCAGATACCTTGATCAGATCATGATCCACTAAAGACATGCATTGAAAATTCATATCATATCACATAAACATGTACACTTACTATTCATTTATTTAAAATATTTTTAGTACTTAATAATACAGAAACTTTAGTCAGCTGTTGTATGATAAAACTTTTGATGCTATACACATGTCCACTCACCCCAGAAAGGCGCCGACAATAGACCAAAGTATCCATACCACCAAAGTTCATTTTGGTAAGCCATGAGTTCTACTGGGGTTACTTATATAAATATAGGTGAAGTTACTTACTAGAGGAGAAATAATTCAAAATTAGCTGTGTCACCAAAAGCAACCCCAGAATGGGTATTAGCTCACAAAATCTGGGAATATGGAGCATACTATACAACCTATCCACAGCTTCACAGGTTGGAGAGTGTCCTCTCCTGGTGCTGCAGTTGGTCTAAACCTCTTCAACACAGCTCTGCTAGTTTCTTCTTCCAGGAAACTGGTTTGGTCTCAGAGTTTTCGTTGCCCCTTGGGCTTGTCTGAGAGTCTCCTTTGAAGCTTTTTTTCTTACTCTGGCAGAGGGCCCTAGTAAGTTTGGTCAGTTTCAGGGACATCCTGAAGCTTAAGGAACTTCCCTGAAGAATGGGATGGTACATTCTAGGATGAAACTGTTACATGAAACCACACCACTATGATCAATATATACTGTATTTATGTATAAAATTATCATTCTGTATCTATAATTATAATTAAAATAAAGCCTAATTCTTTAAAAATAAATTGGCAGTATAATAATATAACCTAAAGTTCCAAAAAACAAAACAAATTAATCTATGAAGAGAATAAGCATTTACTTATTGCCAAGGTGCTCCACATGATGGCTCATATACAGAAGATGCTAAGTTTATACTTATAGCTTCAATTTAAGTTGCATTACTTTGTCCTAATAGTTGTTAACTCTTTTAACCATTTAACTAACTCTGTTCATTTTACATGGTAAAATTTTCTAGCCACAAACTACCTTCTTGTTGAGTTAAAGAATTAACAGTACATTTTAAAACTTTTGTAATTATCTAAATATATGAGCTCATTTCCTGAAATAAATGCAACCTTAAAAGGATCATTTTTGAAATGAGGAATTTACAGAGGACTAAAATGTATAGAGAGTAAGTCCCTGGTTTGTGTACTGCAAACTCATTCATTGATCTGTGAATTTTATAATGGAGAAAATTCTGCATCTTTCTGTAGGATGATTGCTTTGTTGGATAATGTGGTTATCGATAAGCCTTTGCCTAAACACCTGAGTTTTTATTGTTTCATGCAATTTTAAAGGCCTGTCATGTAAGTCAACGGGTAAAAATTTCAGAGTCAGCAAGAACTCAATCTTAGCTATTTATTAAATTTGCCTTGAAAAACAATTACATTAGTAGCTGTGCCAGCTAGAAAACTGTTTATATCCCAGCTACTTGTTCATATTTTCCAAGGCAAAAGCCATTATTCCTCACCTAACATATATATGAGTGTGTAAACTACTAAAGCCTAGCACATTTGTTTGAATTCTGCCAGGGAGTTGATTTTCTTCTCCAGGAGCCATAAGCTCTTTTTGAAAAGGCCAATAAAATTCTAACCTCACACACAGGGCATGGCTATTGAACAGGAAGGTTGGGCGCCACTTGTATGTTTTCCGCCATGCACACCGGCGCCTTGTCTGCGTGGGCAGAAAACACCTTGGGGTGGGTTCGTACTGCAGAGCTAAACTTCCTGAAAATAGAGATGAGCTACAAGAAAGAATACTATTTATTAATTACACGCGGGAGAACCCAACCCTCTCCCACATGTCCCATTGTCTCTGCTGAGTATCTCTCAGTCGCAATGGCTTAATGTCCCAATGGCGCGGTCCGATCCTCAGCGGAGCTGTGTCCAGAAGGCGGGTCCAATGAGAGGGCGGTGACATCAGTGGTGGTTGGTCCAGGTGACGAGTGGGCGTTGACAGTGGTCGGTCCAAGGACGCTGTATCCAGGATTCCAGGGGGCAACTCTTAACGTGTCTGTAAGGGGCGCAATACAATGCTTAGACGGAGTTGCCAGTGGAGGCGGGCGGGAACCAACAAGGAACTTGACTTTCTAGATGTTCATAATTTAAAGTTTGGTTTTAATTAATTTACCACTATGTACATCACAAACACACGGTGTTTTAATGGTGATTAAGAAAGGACTTCTGGAAAAAAAGTGAAGCACAAGAGGCAAAACCAAAAAGCAAAAGAAAAGAGAAGGAACTGCATCTAAAGCACTTTGTATCTGAGTCCTCAGAAACTGGAACAGGCCATTATATGCATTGGCAGGATGTATGGGGGCGGATTTCAGAATTTGAGTTTGTAACACTTTGTCTTTATTAGAGCTATGTTGGTGTTGAACCTGTATTGGACAAGTGTCTGTTGTCCACCAGAGCTGTTTTTGTTCTGGCAACTTCCTTCTTGAGTAGCAGGATCCTCCACAACCCACCGTTAACTTTACAGTTTGTGGTTTGGGTAGACTATCTCACCTTTCTCTAGTGCATTAGGACACTAGTGGTAAATAAATGTCACATGTCTGAAAAAGCTGAAATTCAGAAGATTCTGGAAGTGACAAAATTATAAAAAATAATAAAGCATAATCTGTTCTTGGTTAGTGTTTTTATATTTAAAATATGGAATTTTCAAAATTGAAAAAATGATTTATGAAAGTACCTCATAGGGTTGGTCTCTGATGAGTGTCTGATAAGATCAAGAGAATATAAACTATGATTTCTGCAAAGACCTCTAGCCTACTAGAAGTCTATTTAAGTTAAATGTCCTATTAACCACATTGTGATATTGCCAAAGCTGGGCCCTTCTTTACTTTTTGAAGTTAGGTAAATCTGGCATAAAGGTCAAATCTTATACTTGTGGCTGGGTAGCCTTAGGCCTTTGCATTATTCTTCATCCTCTTAAGAATCTTGCAGGGGTTGGAGAGATGGCTCAGAGGTTAAGAGCACTGACTGCTCTTCCAGAGCTCCAGAGTTCAATTCCCAGCAACCACATGGTGGTTCAAAGCCATCTGTAATGGGATCCGATGCCCTCTTCTGTTGTGTCTGAAGAAATCTACTCATACACATAAAATAAATAAATAATTCTAAAAAAAAAAAAAAAAGAATCTTGCAAAGCCACGATTTGTTTTCCCATGAGGTATATAGAGAAAACAACCACAAAGTGGTCTAGTGACTTATTCAAGTTCACAGTTATGCAACATGTCAAAATTCAGATACTAACACAAGCCTTTCCACTTGTTCCAATCTTTCTAAGCACTTATCCTTGGCTATAAAATGTAGATAATAAAAAAATTTTTTGAAGTGAAGATTTGAGAGAAATGCCATAACGAAAAGTGCCTGGTGGGTCTCTAGTACCTATTTATCTTGTGTAACTCTTAACTTCATTTTCTACCAAACAATTCCCTGTTTCTTCTTCCCTCTGTCTCCTAGCAACCACCACTCTGCTTTCTGCTTCTATAAACTTGACTGTTCTTGATACCTCATGTGCATGGAATCACTTATCATTCCATGATTAACTTGTTAACTCTTCTGAGTCCAGCTACCGTGTTGCAAACAGCAACACCACCCTTTGTTTTAAAAGCTGATTAATAACCCACTGTATATACCATCCCCAAATTATAATGGCTCAATGTAAACATTTATTTTATTTTATCAAAGTGAAAAAGTGCTACATAACCAGCAGCAAACACTGGAAATTTTGAATTTTGATCTTTTTCCAGGCAAACAATATGTAATACAACCCTGTCCTGCTGCTGGGCAGAATCAGTGAGCCAGAAATCTCAGTCATCCTACTGGAAAACACCTTATCCTGTGTCACCAGGCAAGGACAATCAGTGGGCTAAGTTTATGAAATGCATTTTAATTCACAGTAACATAACCCCACCATACATCAAAGTCAATACATCCATAACAAATGGTTACAATGTTATATTTAGACAGAATCAGTAAGTATTGTCTTAATTTGCTTTCTCATGCAGTAATAAATAGCATGATCAAAAGCAACCTGACCAATGGATACAAAATTATATTTAGACAGAATAAATAAGTATTGTGTTAGTTTGCTTTCTGGTGTCATGACCAAAAGCAACTTGGAAATGAAAGAGTTCATCTCACCTTGCAGATTACAATGCATTCTTGAAGGAAGTCATGGCAGGACCTTGACAGGAAAAGCAGAAACTGAAACAGAGACTATGGGACAATGCTATCACTGGCTTGCTTCTCATAGCTCACTCAACTTGCTTTCTTAGGCCATGCAGGAATACCTGCCCAGGTATAGCATGAAACCACCCACAGTAGGATAGGTCCTCTCACGTGAATCATTATTCACAAAAATTCCCTATAGACTTGACTAAGGGCCAACATGATGAAGACATGTTCTTAACTGAGGTTCCACATTGCTGGAAGACTCTAGCCTCTGTCAAGTATGAGTCCTGGGATCTAGTGTATAACACAGCACCTATAGCTGGCAAAACAGCATTGTACACTTAAAAATTATTAAGAAGGTGGCCATTATGTTAGATAATCTTTGCACACATGTGTGTGCACACACACACACACACACACACACACAGAGAGAGAGAGAGAGAGAGAGAGAGAGAGAGAGAGAGAGAACGAGAACACTACTAAAAGGGTAACAGGTAAGTTCTGGAAGTGATAGAATATTTTTACCTACTTGTGGTGACAGCACCAGAAATTCATGTACATATCCAAGCCCATCAGATTACATCATGATCACTTGCTTAATTATATGCAGTGCATACCACAAGCAGTTCACAAAACTGATCTAGCCCAATTCTTTATACCTCAGTAAAACTCTTTACTAAAAGTACCTAGCATGAACTTTATCCATAGTGGGCTTAATCGTGTATTTGGCCTAATTATAGTATATAGATCTTTTCTAGACTGTAGAAATCAATGAGAATGGGAAACCACAACAGACCCTGCCCTGCCCTTATAAATGGCCTCTTCTCTCCAGTAGCACACATATGCAAGTACACATGCACACACACACACATACACACACTCCACAATTCTAGACTAATCCCTTAAAAAGTTAAATCTTAAATAGGTTCTTTTGATACTGGACTTAACACAAAATTAATAAGTATCAAACATGCACTTGTATGTTAAAATAATGGACTCCATTCATCTGTTCTTAAATTTTCAAAGGAATTGTATCTGTGATATGAATAAAAGTGGTCAGACATAACTTTTACCTTGGACTTGGCTAGCAACAGACATATTGTAGCTACTTTCATGGCTGAGACAGCATTGAAATACTTACATAGCAGGCCAGGAGGGGAAAACCCTGCCCACAACAAAAATGGAGGCACCTATCAAACTCTAGTTTAACCAGTTAAGGTCTGTATGGGCAGTCAGAACACCAGATCAATCAGGGGCAGTCTTTAGGTCAGCAAACAAGGAAAGGAAAATACAAAACTGTATCTTCCTAAGCAATATGTTAGTCTATAAACTGATACCTTCTAGCAAAGGCATAGGTTCTAAAGGGAAAAAAAGGAAAAAAAGGAAGAGACACTGTGGGAATAAAGGAAAGGGAGAAAAGAAAAACTAGACACCAGTGAGGGAGACTTCCAGAGCCCTTATTGAGTGGATTTGTTCTGGAGCATTCCTGGGATATGGACTATGTCAAGCACTAAGTTATAGGCCCTGGATACACAGATGAATTGATGACAGACCCTGACCTTTGCAGCTGCTCAGAAGTTAGCCTGTCCTTCAGGGGCTGAACCAAATTATTTACAGGGATTCTCTGACTAAGTTGAGCCAGCCATATGTCTTTCCTTGTACCTAGGATGACTGAAGCAGGCAATGTTACCAGGACTAAACCTATATCTAGACAGATCATACTCCATAGGGGAGAACTAATTACTATTAGTCTATTAAACAGCCATAGTATTAAAATGACTCCTGATGAACTGTTGCTATAATTCTACATTACTACATCTCACAATCCTCATCAGAAAACGTTCTTACAAATAGATAGCAAATAACACAGAGACTCACAAACAGTGAACATGCAGAGACCAAGAGTCTATGTGGAGTTCAGCCCTAAATAAGATGTTTGTATCACACACCTCTCCCCAAGACTTGGAGATCACTATGGAAGATCTGTGATAGAAAAAAAAAATCTTTAGTGCCAGAGGCAGGGAAAAACTCCAAGAAGGATGTTTCCCAAGCACAGCAGCAATTGTAACAGCATGCACAAGACCAGAACCAATTTAAGCCAGTACAGTGGAGGAAGAGGAGCATATCTCAACACTAGAAAAGAGGCTCTTGGCATCTGATCTCTGCTGGAAGAGGCTGAGTCCTTGTATTTAAGAATGTGGCTACAGGTAGGTTGACCCACACACCTGTGGTACATAGCCAAGCACCAACAAGTATGTGAACAACAGAAATCAGATATGATAGCTTTGCTTATAGATAGAAACAGATGCAGAACAGAACCACAGCATGAGCTTAACCTGACCACAGGTCAACCTTACCAAGTGCTTTGTCTTTCACAATAGAAATGTGATGCTGGTGGGATGCCACCTTGAGAAGACTGTATCCAAGATTCTTACCTTAGAATTCCTATACTTTCCTTTTTCTTAGAATTCACAAGTACTGCTGTGCTGGCAGAGCCACTCTGTGGCCCCCACAGAATGTCAATGAAGTTACTTCCTTTAAAAAGAAATGCAGAAGAATTCACTAGGAATAGAATGAAACTTGCATTCCCTTTAAGACTGGGGACTCCAGAATCCAGATGGGCTCAAAGGATGGAGTAGCCCTTGGCACAGGCACATGGGACACTGTGCAGAAACTGCGACTCAGAAAACAATCACCAGGACATTGCAAGAGCAGGGACTTTACCTTTCCAGATAGCACAGCTGACTGCTCCACTGTATCTGCAGACATGAGGTTGGAAGCATCTAAACATCAATGGAGGTATGTCCAAAGTAAACTCCAGCTAGAGAATTTTGGTTCCCTACTGCCTCATTACTCATGAGCAAGGAGTCAAAAGCTACTCCAAAGGGCTCTGATGCCAAATCACTTGCAAGGTTTGACTAGTAAGACTTATTCTCTCCAAGGATCACATAAAACAAGAAGATACAAGTGTGGGTTGGTGTTAGAGCACAAGTCTGTCTCTCTAAGACAGTCAGTCTTGTAGAAAACAGTTCATACTGCATGAAGGTCTCTCCTTGGAAACAGAATTACACTTGTTTAAGAGAAGAGATCCCGCCTTGCTTCTTGTCTCAGAGGCTCTACAGAAACATCCTGCTCCCAACCCCCAAAAGCATCACTTCTCTTCCAAAAGTTCATAATCTCCAACAACTGGCTGCAAAGATAACGGATTAAATCTCCATAAGGAATTCAAATCAGTGATTAAAAAAAAATCAATGAATTACAAGAAAATGGAGAAAATCAACTAAATAAATTAAGGCGAACAATGCAGGATATGCATACAAAATTCAACTCCTGGTGATTTGGGAGGATAAACCTAAATCTAGGAAACAAGCCTTGACAATAGATTAGTTCCAGCAGTAAGTTTTCAAGGCTAGAAGATATTCATGAATGAGAAGATTCAGATATAAACAGCAGGAGGTTAAGAGAACTGTTGGAACAGGGTCCCTGAACCAAGCTGTGTGAGATTTCTGAGACCTTGTGAGAAAACTCCAAGTAAACAAGAGTCTTGAAATTTCTGTTCCTCCACAACCCGGTTTGTTCTTGGCATGTGTTTTTGTGTCCCTCCTGGGTGTAGCAGATAGGAGCAGATTTACTTTAGGTTACTCATTACAGCTGTCTATGTTATTTGTTTATATCCCTTTATGGAAAATCATGTTTGTGCCATGTGCAGCTTGTCTGTGATCTTACACTCTCTCAGGTGATTCTTCTTAACCCTCAGTGTAGAAATTGGCTGATGCTCTGAGTAAAGTTTGCTACACCATGAGACTTCAGTCGGCCTCAATTTTAGGCCCTGCCCTCCCAGGAAAGAGTTTATTTAGCATATGATTCCAAATCACTGTTCATCACCTAAGAAAGTTGGGACAGGAACTTAAACAGGGCAGGAAGCTGAAAGTAGGAGCTGACACAGACAGGAAGAGTGCTGCTTACTGGTTTACTCTTCATGGGTTGCTCTGTTTTTTTATGGTACCCAGAATCACTATCTCAGAAATGGCACTATCACAATGGGCTGGGAGCTCCCACATCAATCAACAAGAAAATACCCTACAGGCTTGCCTACAGCATGATCTCTACAGAGGCATTTTCTCTATTGGAGTTCCCTCCTCTCAGATGACTCAAGCTTGTGTCAAATTGATGTAAAATGATTCAGTACAACTGACCTCTTGTCAACGTGACACACAAACTTGTCACTTATTAAAGCTAGCCTTTCCAATCCCCAGGATTTTATATTAATAAATATGACAAATATAAAACACATTATAAACTTAAAAGTTCCACAGTCATTATCAGTTCAAACACCTTAGAAGTTCAGTATCTTTAAAAAAAAAAAAATCCAAAGTCTCTTTTAAAATCCAAACTCTTTGTAAAACATCAAAATACCTTTAAAAGTTTAAAGCTTCTCAATTGTGAGCATCTGTAAATCCAAAAATAAATTGGATACTTTCTTACTTCAAGGGGGAAGAACCAGGACACAGTCACAATCTGAACAAAGTAAAAACCATACTCCAACTGTGTAAATAACTCACTGCTCAATGTCTGGGATCCACTCACCATCTTCTGAGATCTTCCAAAAGGCTTAGGTTGCTTCTCCAGCTCTGCTTTCTGTAGTAAATACAGTTTGTCTTCTAAGCTCTGGCAGGCTCCACTCCATAGCTCCTGCTGCTCTTGGTGGTCATTTCATGGTACTGGCATACCCAGTGTGCTGTAGTCTCTGCTGTAAGTAGGCTGAATTTTCACCAATAACCTCTCCCAGGCTTTCTTCAAAGGATATAGACCTGCCACTCAGTACCAAGCATCAGCTGCTTTCCATGACTTCTTCATTTCTTCAAAACTAGTACCACCTGGGTGCCTCTTATACTGCCAAGTCCAGCTGCCAGAACAAGGTACAGCCTTGGCCATCTCTGGAGCACACTTTGTATGTTCTAACTCTGAGGAAACACTTCCCAAAAGATTTTACTTCAACAATACTGGTTCCATCTTTTTTTTTTTTTTTTTTTTTTTTTTTTTTTTTTTTATTTATTTACAGTTCAAATGTTATCCACCTTCCCATTTTCTTCTCTAACTACTCTCTTTCCCATACCCCTTCCCCCTGCTTCTATGAGGGTA
>NC_034607.1:59272112-59279320 GCF_900095145.1 Mus pahari
CAAGGTACAGCCTTGGCCATCTCTGGAGCACACTTTGTATGTTCTAACTCTGAGGAAACACTTCCCAAAAGATTTTACTTCAACAATACTGGTTCTTTTTTTTTTTTTTTTTTTTGGTTATTTTATTTATTTACATTTCAAATGTTATCCACCTTCCCAGTTTCCCCTCTAACAACCCACTATCCCATACCCCTTCCCCCTGCTTCTATGAGGGTATTCACACCCCATCCACTCCCACCTCACTGCCCTAGCATTCCCCTATGCTGGGGCATCATCGAGCCTTCACAGGAAAAGGACTCATTGATGCCAGATAAGGCAATCCTCTGGTACATGTGCACCTGGAGACATGGGTCCCTCCATGTATATACTCTTTGGTTGGTGGTTTAGTCCCTGGGAACTCTGGGAGGTCTGGTTGGTTGATGTTGTTCTTCCTATGGGGTTGCAAACTCCTTCAGCTCCTTCAGTCCTTTCCCTAACTCATCCATTGGAGATCCCATGCTCAGTCCAATGATTGTCTGCAATCATCCACATCTGTATTGGTCAGGCTCTGGCAGACCCTCTCAGGAAACAGCTATAATCAGTCTCCTGTCAGCAAGCACTTCTTGGCAATAGTGTCTGGGTTTGGTGGCTGCATATGGGATGGATTCCCAAGTGAGGCAGTTTCTGGATGGTCTTTCCTTCAGTCTCTGCTCCGCTCTCTATCCCTATGTTGCCTTTAGACAGGAGCAATTCTGGATTAAAATTTTTGAGATGATTGAGTGGCTCTATCCCTCAACCAGGGGCTGTGCCTAACCTCTGAATATTGGTCCCATCTTAATCGCTGCTAATTTCTCAGCTCTAGATGACTAGCACTGATTATCTCAGCAAAGCAAAGGTTTCATTTTAGTGGTTCTGGTCTCTTGTTACTCACAGCCAATCCTTCAGCTGTAGCTGAAGATTACCACAGATTCTTAACTCAAAATATCCAATGACCTCAATAGAATCTTTAAGTGATTTCCAAAAATCCTTCTGGAACTTCACAAGACAGGCCTCCATTATTTGCATTTCTCTCAACACTGTTATCTTCCAAGCTCCAACAAAACAGCTCATCGAGCTTTGCACACTCAATGGATTTTATAGCCCAAAGTTCCAAAGGCCTTTTTCAATCCTCCCAAAAACAACATGGTCAGGTCTGTCACAACACTACCCCACTACCTTGATACCAATTTCTGTCTTAGTTAGTGTTTCTATTGCTCTGATGAAACACCATGACCAAGAGAAACTTGGGAAGAAAAGGGTTTATTTGGTTTAAATACCCAAATTCACATTCTATTGCAGGCAGCCAAGGCAGAAACTCAAAGCAAGCAGGAACCTGAAAGGAGGAGTCGATGTAAAGACAATGATATAAAATGGCTGCATATTGGTTTGTTCCTTGTGGCTTGTTCAATCTGTTTTCTTATAGAACTCAGGATCACCAGCCCATGAGTGGTATCACCCACAAAGGGCTGGACCATCCCATATAAATCACTAATTTTAAAAAAGGCCTGCAGGCTTGCTTACAGCCTGATCTGATACAGGTGTTTTCTCAGTTGTGGTTCCCTCCTCTCAGATGATTCTAGCTTGTGTCAAGAATAACTGCTAAGACATCATATAGGGAACATTTTAAAAAGAGACTCTAGACACAGGAAAATAAATTTCAGCCATGAGAACATAGGGAAGAAGAAATCTTACTAGAAGTACAAATAAATCAACAAGAACTGGAAAATACATATTAAGTGGAATATTCTATAAATAACTTTTAAGTTTTAAACTACACAATCTTCTGTGTGATGTAATGAAACCTGCTGACACATTGTTCTATTTGCTCTGAACTACCTGAGATGTCAATCAACCCTGAGTTTAGTATATCCGTGCTGGATATGCTTCCTGCTTATGAGTCATTTATTGAGCATCTTGGTTTTCAAAGAGACTGTGCTTATTATGTCTAGAATCTAATACTGCCTGGTTTTAGGCATTCAGTAAAGATCTTGGAATGTAATTCCTACCCCATGGAGAAGGGTGGAATTACTATACAAAGTGTGGCCATTGTGCCCTTGAACATTCAATATCGAAGGCTCTTAAATATACTATAGCTTCCCTGTGTAACTGAACCCAGCTACTCACGTTGATTTCCAATGTCCAGACCCATTGCCAGTGAATGATGACTTCTGACTTCTTTTGTTGGACCAAAACAATCCACTTTTGCAGATATGAGTTCAAATGGACTGAAAAATATGGAAGTCAATGAGTTGATTGCAAAATAAACTACGATACCAGAGGATGGATATTAAGTCCATTCTACACAGTAGGTACTGGTCTGGGGGACTACATTGAGTACAATCATGAAGATCTTTAAGTTGCAGAACAAATAGATTAAGTTTAGCTGATTCACTTGGGAAGAAATGATAATTGAAATTTAATTGACACATCTTCTGGTAATATCTCTTTAAATGAATGGTATGCAATTACACTTTCCCTAAGAATTAGAGGAAATCCATGATAGCTCCCTCTTCCCAACAGGATCCATATTCATACCATAGTGTGTCTCACAAGTCTCCTCTGGATGGAGCTCATACTTGACTCTCAATATCACATCCTATCCTATATCCTATTCTACTTCCTGGCCACTCTCTCACACAGATGAAGAGCAATAGATGGCTGGGAGTCCCTTGAACACAATATACCCTCTCAGGAGTCTCTGTCAGAAAATGACTTTTCTTGAAACCACTCTCATACCCTGATCCATAATGTATTCAGCCTTCAAGATTCAAGTCGTCTTTGAGAAGCTTTTTGTGGATCTTCACACATGAGAAGGAATGAAAGGAATAGAGGAATGACATATTTCTTGAATACACCCCAAGAAAAACATAAATTACCAAGTGATACAGCTTGAACATAAAGAGTTCAGAGTCAATCATACAGATTTACAAAGTCCCTGATCCTGAGCAAGCTGTCCTGTCTCCCAGAACACAGAAGACAGTCTTTTCATCCTGGATGTGTTTATGGTACAAGCCAAGCACATTTCAGTCACACAGGTAGCACTTCTTAGGAATTCTTTTCTTCTCCTCCCCAAAGTGGAGATTAAGAATTAACGATTGTAAAATATAACATACATCTTAGAAATTCTTTTTAAACACGTGGCTTCTAATGGATCTTATAACATAGATTGAACCTTTTAACATCAGAAATGGAATGTCAGAGAGAAGATAAGTGGCTATGCCTGGACTCTGGTCAAGATCTTCTGAGGGAATTCCACATTACCGTTTTTAAATTCATCCCCTGCACCCCAATGTTACTAAACTAAAATCTTTTTAACGTTGCTTATACTTAAGACTTTAAATGTCATTAAATCTTACTAATTATCACATTTTGTTTCTATATAATAATAAAACATCTCTCTAGTTAAAAGCAAATCTCAGAAATGAATTGTGTTTTCTACTCAATCCTTTCAAGCCAGTGTGTTTGTTTGTTGGTTTCAATTTAAAATATTGATGGGACATCTCAAACTTTTTATCATGGATAAAATTCAGTGTGGTTCTATTGTTAGTCAAGGAAATATCCACATTTCTAGGAGCAAGTCATTGAAATTTGAAAAACAGATTATGTATGTGTACTTCAATATATGAGTTTACTGAAGTATGAAGCATTTAGAATTTTTAAGATGCTTTAACTGATAATGACTAAATCATGTTTTTTTTTTAAATCTTGTGTCTCTTGAAAAATTGGCCAAATACATTTTTTTAAATCATTTAAAGCCTGCTAGAGTGACAAGTGGCACTCTACACTCCTCAGTCTAGATCCCTACTTCCTCTTTTTCAGGGAAAATGCAGCAAGTACCTATTGATTAGACCAAATTGAAGACACATTAAAATCATGTTTTGTGCAATATTCTCAGAGGAAAGCAATATTATTCAGGGAAGGCTAGCTGACAGCTAAATGTTACTGATAGGCTTCAGGGCTGGAGGTCTAGCCAATTACATCCATCTCTCTTTGATGCCAAAAGGTTACTAGAAGGTCCATCTATCTTCTCTGCAATCCCTTAATGACTGGGAGCTCAAGAAAATAAATTATTGCTCAGAGCAGAGCCATAAGTACTGTTTGTAGAGCCTAAGCCAAGGGTGCAAATAGAGGCACATTTTAATACATCTAAATAACTGAAGTTATCATTATAACAAATAAAACATTTTATAACAAGAAGTGCCTTACTAAATATGTGTATCATATATATATATATATATATATATATATATACATATATATGTATGTATATACATACATACATATATATGATATATTTTTATTGTTTTCATTTTCTTCCCTACAACAGTACAACCATTACCCTAGTGAATAAAGTTAAAGTTATCCAAAGACTTTTCAAGATTTCTTCTGGACCCCCTTGGCATAAATTCAGGAAAACATTTTGTGTATCAGAGATTACTAGTCAACTGGTTGTTAATATGTTGTGCTACAAGCAGGTAGCCAATCTTTTATGATTTTATTACTAGCAACCCCAATAAAATTTTTGATAAAATAGTTTTCATCATCCTGAGGTAGCAAACATAACATGTAGTATTGATGCAAAGCATATCTTCAGCTGCAAAGGCAATATGAGATCATTTATTCTGAGTCTAATATAAGTGTCTAAGACCTAGGAACTTGGATTATCACTGTGCTGAGTAACATGCTCAATGAAAGATATTACATGAACTTTCATACTCAAAGAACAAGAGAAATAAATCTATGGAATTACCAAAAATATTGGTGAAGACATTAGATCAACAGTCTACAACAAAGTGGAAACTCTCTTCCACAGATATTAAAAGTTATATTAACACCATTCTTAGTTTTAAGGTGGGTGGCATTACTTTGTTGTGAGTGAAAGCTTACACTCATTTCACTTTTCTCCTTTTTATACAGTTCAGAATCCCAATCCAGGGAATGGCACCAATCAATGTGGAAAGTTCTTTTCACCTCAACTAACCTAATAAAAACAATTCTCCACAGGCAGCCCAGGAGCTTATCTCACAGGTGAATCTAGAGCAGATAAAGTTGATAATTGAAATTAACTATCACAGGCAGTTTAGAAGATCTTTAACATAGATGTACTTCTTCAGGGAAATTTAGATTGTCAGGGTTGAATTTAGAATTCTCATATTCCATGGTAGCACATGATAATGTGGGGAAAGTACACCCTCTCCTGCCCCCTGATGACCTCATCTATGATATTTCAAAGAACTTGTTAGCCTCTCTGTTGCATACACACAACCACAGCACCTTTCAAGTTCAACCTCTATCCACAGGCTCTTAGCTGAAGTCCCAGGGTTTGTGGAGTACATATTAGGACTACCACAGGAAGGTCTGTGGCTCCAGAGGCAACAATGGAGGTATATGGGTAGGAAAATCAAATGTCTTGAGTTTCTGGGACATAATCTGCAAGGAAGGAAATTGCCTGGCTCCAAAGATTGTTCATCCTAGATGAGGAATGTGATCAACATAGAACAGAGAAGCTTCCTTCGAAACAAAGTGGCAGGGGACACACTAAAACCTCTGGGAACGGCGCATGAGTGTTTTGTCAATAGAGCTCCTTATAGCAAGCAAGGCCCTTGGAGATTCCTGTCCACCTGGCAAGGATCTGTGGAAACAATATTACAGATCCCTGCGCTGATCCTAGGGAGCACACATGCTCCAGGCCCTACTGGCTTTCCCTGTGTTTTCTCTTATGGCAATTTTCAGTTTCACTTTGTTAGTCAAAGCTACAACTGAATTTACAGCTGTAAATTACAGCTGTAAAATGACAGATGAACCTGGACTTTTTTTTCTCTTGAAACACAGAAGACAGTTCTCCTTGCTATTCCTGCTGCATCTACAGTTATCCTGGGCAAGCAGGAGGAATTCACTAAGGCTAATAATTCTTGCTTACTTAATTATTTTATAAAAGAGATAACTGTATTCCAAGAATTTAGGAGATAGTTTCTTAAAAGCTGACATTAAGAACCTATATCATATAAGGAAAAAAATAAAGGACATAAAAGGTCAGACATCCCTCCAATGTCAAAGAATCAACAAAGGAATCTAAATCCCTCATTCTTCTTGGAGGTAAAAGTATAAGTAGAAACTGCTATAAAGAACAGAAACTTGGTCCCAACAGTTAAGAGTTAGGTATTAAGTATTACCATGTTGAAAATGTTTAAAAAATAGGACTACAACTACCTCTTACACAAAAATGATACCCAGGTCATAGATATAAGACTTGCACATGAAAAATATTATTGTGGGTAGGGTATCACACTCTCTGCTGACTATAAAAATATAAAAGCAACATACTGTTAAAGGTTAATTATTTCTGAAACCACATGTGTGCTACCAGCCTAGGCATAGTATGTACTGGAGATGCCTGGATAGATATAATTATTTGCCTCAAAATATAAAATTTATGCTCAGAAATGAAGTAAAGATTAATTAATGCTTGTATGTGGGGTAAAGGTCAATTGATGATGACATAGGAGTGGGGAAGAGGAAAAGAAACCAAAATGGGTAAGTGATAATGATTCTTGGAACATGGTTACACAGAAATGAATTGAAATTGCTCATGCATGGATGCTTCAGAATTTGTATAAATACAGATGGCTCGAGCTATTTGGGGCCATCTGTTTGAAAGACAAACAGTGGTCAGACTCCTCATTCCACCAACAATTCATCCATCCTGTGGCCCAGAACCCCACTGGATCTAGACTCTGGCAACAAAGGAGATTGCAGCTAGAGACACACAATTCAGTGCAGAGCACTTGTCTGCTAAGTAGAAGGCTCTGGGTTTGGGTTCCAACACTTAAAAAAGGATGGAGGGGTTAAATTTCTTTACTATAAAAATAAACAATGTTTTCCTCCCATTTCATGGTGGTGTAACAGGCCCCTAGACCTTAGCACAAGTTAACACCATGTTGGAAGCACTATTCTGACCTTAAAACAAAGCACATAGGTCCCAACACCTGCCAAAATGATCAGAAAGACCTAATCCATCAATGATACATTCCATAGTTCCAGGATCCAGGAACATCACTGTCTTAGTCAGGGTTTCTATTCCTGCACAAACATCATGACCAAGAAACAAGTTGGGGAGGAAAGAGTTTATTCAGGTTACACTTCCACATTGCTGTTCATCACCAAAGTAAGTCAGGAGCCGGGCATGGTGG
>NC_034607.1:59279467-59281845 GCF_900095145.1 Mus pahari
CAAAAAAACAAAACAAAACAAAAACAACAACAAAAAAAAGACAAAGTAAGTCAGGACTGGAACTCAAGCTGGTCAGGAAGCAGAAGCTGATGCAGAGGCCATGGAGGGATGCTCCTTACTGGCCTGCTTACTTGGGCTTGCTCAGCTTGCTTTCTTATAAAACCCAAGCCTATCAGCCCAGAGATGGTACCACTCACAAGGGGCCCTCTCCCCTTGATCACTAGTTGAGAAAATGCCTTACAGCTGGATCTCATGGAGGCACTTCCCCAACTAAAACTTCTTTCACTGTGATAACTCCCCCCTAGGTCAAGTTGACACACAAAACCAGCCAGTACAATCACTAAACTGCTTTTGGCTTCTAAATTTTCATTTTCCGATAACTGTTCTTAATAACCAAAATATGTCTACGAGGATGTGGTTTTGTGCATAAAAGACAAAGGATGAGAAAGATAAGGGCTGTGTGATTTGAGTGAGTTTCCCATGCAGTTTTGGTCACCACTATAGACTTCCTATTCATCTTTAAGAGTGTCCATGTGTTCTCTGGTAGAATTACCTCTCAACATCCTGGAGATGCAAGCAAGATTCCCAGAAAAATTGGAGACTCAGATCCCCTAGACCAGGAGGTAGGACAGTTCCTAGGGTGTGCATACCCTGAGACATTCTAGGGTCCCAGAAACATCTGTGGGCTCTGCTCCTGTTGACCCAAAGGCTCCAGATAGCCCCACCTTAAATGAAAAAACTACAGAAAACAAAAACAAAAACAAAAACAAAAAAACACCTGAATCTGTCCCCTCTGGAAGTGGGTCTTTTTATGACACCTACATCAGGCATGTAGGAATGGCTAGATGCAATTCTAATTCCAGAGTCCAGGATCCACATGAGATGTTGTTGGACTCTGATTTAAGTCTGTGTAGCAGCAAACCTGGTTGTCTTTACTGTGTGTCTCTTTATGCATTTCTGTGTGTTCTGTTGGGTGGTGAAACAGATCTAAAATGGGAGGGGGAGTGAGCTGTTCTCAGCCTCTGGCATTTGCCCTGCTGCTGCAAAGAGAATCACCAGAACTGTGCCCCTGCAGGTTCTTGGGCTGTGATGGTTGGAGGGGACAGGGCAGCTCAGGTGGTTTTGACCCATGAGAACAGAGATATCTGTTTCTTGTCCAGAAAACTCTGGACCATCTATAAAATTGATTAGCTCTCTTTTGGAGTCAGGTTGCCCAGTGACAGTTCGGGCTATCTAGGACCTAGTGAATAGAGACCTCATCCACCCTGAACAGTTTCCCTATATTGCCCAGTGGTTTTCTCTGATGTAAAACACAAGCTCCCCTACCCTGACTTATATGGGATCCAAATCATTTGGCTTATCCAGGTCACCCAGAGAAATTCAAAACCTCCCTCATCAGCCCTGTTGGAGGGGATTCACCTTCCCCTTCCTGCTTACCTCACCACTATTTCCCTACATGCACATGCATATGCACACACACAAGCACACGCACACTCTCTCACATACTACATACATGTGTTCACACACACATACAATGTCTCTTTTTCAACCAAAGATCTGAATCACTGGTATAATTGAAAAAACTCAAAACCCAACTTCATTAGTCTCCTAGAGTTTTTGTTTGTTTGTTTTTTGATTTTAGAGACAGGGTTTCTCTGTATAGACCTGGCTGTCCTGGAACTCACTCTATAGACCTGACTGGCCTCAAACTCAGAAATCCACCTGCCTCTGACTCACAAGTGCTGGGATTAAAGGTATGTGCCACCACTGCCTGTCTCTCCTAGAGATTTTTTACTCTCCAGTCAACCTGGGGTAACTACCAGCATCCTCTTCACAGCCAAGCCTGCACAGTAGACCATTGTTGAACAATACAGCCCAGATAGAGATTTTTTTCCTTCTGTCCAATCTAGCTAGGACTGACCAAGGTAAGGAGGCTCTGGACAATTTTCATCAGGCCTTTCATAGGATAATTGAAGGCAGCTGCCAGCAAACCTACTAATCTATCTAAGGTGAATGAGGTAATGCAATAGCACTGAGAATCACCTGCCTGGTTCTTAGAATCCTTCTGCAAGTCTTACTAGGTGCCAGACATACTAGAAAAAAAGCAAACAAGCAATGCCTCTTTTTGTTATATAGTCAGCCCCAGATATTAAAGAGAAAACAAACTTCAAAAGTTAAATCTGTATAAGGATATAAATATGACCAAATTATGGAAGATTGTTCAAAAGTTTTACAATAACTGTGACTCCATAAAACAGTAGTATCCCATCCCGCGGGACATATGTTATTCCATGGTCCTTGAGGGGTATTCCAAACCTAGAGAGGAAGAATAAGTTTCTGAAGCTTAGCAAACAATGGAGAGGCATTACTAGAGGGAC
>NC_034607.1:59282160-59284919 GCF_900095145.1 Mus pahari
TAGTTGCATATGTAGCAGAAGATGGCCTAATCGGCCATCACTGGGAAGAGAGGCCCCTTGGTCTTGCAAACTTTATATGACCCAGCACAAGGGAACACCTGGGCCAAGCAGTGGGAGTCGGTGGGTAGGGGAGCAGGGGTGGTAGGGGGGTATAGGGAACTTTCGTGATAGCATTTGAAATGTAAATAAAGAAAATAATAAAAAAAAATTTAAAAAAAATTATAAATACAAAAAAAAAAAAAAAAAAAAGAAAGAAATTGAGTGGGAAACCAGAGACACCAAGAAAGAAAGCGTAGAGGGGATGCCTCATCCTATAAAGGTCTTTCCCCAGACACTGAGAGGTTAAAAGAGTTCAGTGGCCTGCCTGTCCAAAAAACTTGATGCTGTTTCTCTCAGGTGGTTGACTTGTTTGCAGGCAGTTGCTGCTACCACCATGCTAGTAAAAGAAACTGACATACTGAATTTGGACCCAGGAACTGTTCCTAACCACCATGCATCCTGTAAAGGGCCTCCTAAGGGGAACCCTGGAGAAGTGGATGTTCAAAACCCATGATTAGGCACCCAGGCATGTATCAGAGTCTATAAAACTGAACCCATTACCCCAGCCATTCTGCTACCAGACAATAACCCATCAGAGCCCTCCACTATTGCCTAGAGGTGACTGATGCCATCCAGTTATCAAACCTAACCTAACAGAACTCCTGATATGAAAAACAGAAGAGGTCCTGTACACTGATGGGACATCACTGATGGGGTTCTCTTCAAGACAAAATCAAGTATGCTGGGGCCACAGTTGTCACCTTGGACAGGATGGTATTGGCCCAGTCTATCAGCTGAAGGACTTCAACACAAAGGACTGAGCTCCTGGTGAAGGAGACCCCCCCCCACTCCTTTGCACCCCTGTGTGTTATGCTACAAGTGTCACCTAGGAGAAGGCAAATACTCATTTTTAGGCATCCTGTCCCACATTAGGGGAGAAAAACCCAAGAGGCCCTTGTGAATTTCACAGATGAGAAACTTACTGAAAGACTAAGGCTTGATTACAGAACTAGAAAGCATCTCCTTTCCACTTTTCCAATTGTGTGTTTGCAATATTTCCTACTACCCAATACATTATAATCAGAATTTCAGTAGGTCAAGAAAGCAGTGTAAGCATGATGGGTAATGACAATAGATGGAAATCCTGAGAGGACAAAGAAGAGCTAGAGAGAAAAAGACTGGAGATAAGCATACGTTGCCATCACTTGATGAAGTTTGGGACTTTAGTTTCTTACAAGACTAGGAAATTTTGTTTAGAGATAGTTTTTGAAGCTTCAGCCCATCACCACGCAGCCATCAGAAGGATTTAACCCAGCCATGACTCCTAGGTCTTTTTAGACATCCTATGAAGAAAATTCCCCAAGATTCAGCAAACACATAGCCAGAAATGTTAGTGAAGGACCCTAGTAACTTGACCCTCAACCCTTGTACCAAGCTTCCTCCCCCTCATCAAAATCTCTACCCAGGCCCATAAAGAAGCAAAAGTATGTTGCAAGAGATTAGAGGTGGTTTTCCTAGGTGGACAGAGGTCCTGATGTAAACTTCAGAACAGAGAGACACAAATAGGCAGAACTGAGACCACTTCAAAGAAAACTAAGAAGTGCTAGCAGGTCTCAAGGAAGATGAAATAAGAAGGATGTTTGTCACCATTCTAGAGTCAGTGGGACCTGGGAGAATGGAGCCATCCATTCCAAAACGTCCCCATGTTTTTGTTTGTTTGTTTGTTTTTAAGAAATTGAGGTCATAAGACTCTTGTTTTGGTTTCTTGGAGTTTTCTCAAAAGCACTCACATCCACCCAGGGACTCCATTCCTGGACTGTATTCCAACAGATGCCTGTTCAAATGTCCCTGCAATATTTTTGAATGTCATGGATAGATCCTTCTGAGAATGCTTTAGTGGAAATGACTATAGCAAAGAGTGGATTGAGGCCTCTCATACTGTTTTTTCCTGTTGCTGATGATGTGCAGCTGATGAGTTATTTGTGAGATGGGTTGTATAGCAGTCATTCTGAATAATTTATGTATATGTGTTCTGAAATGTATCTCTCTCTCTCTCTCTCTCTCTCTCTCTCTCTCTCTCTCTCTCTCTCTCTCTCTGCTGTTACCAATGATTTAAAACAAATGCGTGCTATTTGACAGGGTTCTACAGGTCTACATCTGACATTTGAATATATACAAATGACCTTATCACACCTTTGTGCTTCAAGTGAACTCAAAGAAAAATCAGTGAGTCTCGAGTATTCCCATGTGCTTTGGAAGCCTCAAGCCTGAGATAAAATACAATAACTTGGAACAATGTAATTAAAATTTGGAGTAGTTTGGTTAGAAGGGAATAATAATTAGAATATAACATTAAAATTTTCTGGTTTACAGAAATTTAAAATAAAGGATGGTATGTTCTTTTATAAATATATAGAGGATCACATTTTAAAGACATGGTATGAGAACTAGAGAATGGCTTTGATGAACTGATTAGTATACTGTGCACAGCTGAGGAGCAACCAAGCTCAAGGATATAGATGCAATACACAGCAGAAACTTCAAAAACTGAAAAATAAAGAGGAAAGACTAACTACAAAACAGAACAGAATTCCCAAGGAGAGCAGAATAACTTCAAAAGATTTACTAAAGACATCATCAGTGGGGAGGGGAAAGAGAGAGAGAAAGAGAGAGAGAAAGAGAGAGAGAGAGAGAGAGAGAGAGAGAGACAGAGACAGAGA
>NC_034607.1:59284949-59287000 GCF_900095145.1 Mus pahari
AGAGAGAGAGAGAGAGAGAGAGAGAGAGAGAGAGAGAGAGAATTTTGAAGTATTAACCCAATAACTTTGAGTGTTACTTCCAAATTAATAACAGATCTCACAGAAATCTCATAAAATACCACATAGAATATATACCAAATAAAAGCACTTAGGCACATCATTTAAAAACTGAAAGTTAAGGGGAAAAAAAATCTCAGAAGAGGCGAGAAAGGAAAGCATCTTATCTACAGAAGCAAAGAGTCAGTGTTGAGAAGGGGGAAAAACTTTATATACCACAAAATACTCTTCAAAAGTAAAGAAGGAATAAATGTCCTTAGATAATAAAATGTTGAAGGAACTTGTTGCCAACGTAATTGCCTTATAAGAAGGAATACGAGATTTAAAATAATATAGGTTAGGAATTTAAATCTACATAAAGAAAAGCATTAGAGAAGGCAACAGAAAAGCTTGTTTTCTTATTCTTTTTTATTTTTAAGTTAATAAAGCAAAGGATTTGAGAGAGAGAGAGAGAGAGAGAGAGAGAAAGAAGAGAGAGAGAAAGGAGAGAGAGAGAGAGAGAGAGAGAGAATTTGAGAGCTTTATGTTTTGCTCCTTCCCCTAACCACACTGTCCTCTTTTTCTGTACCACCCAAAATCCACTTTCCTACTTTCATATCAGATAATTGTATAGCCATTCCCTTTCATTTGAAGCAGTCCCTCATCTAGAGAGGAAGGAGTTACATAAACCCTATAATGTCCTGGAAACTTGCAAGGATCAGGATGTTGCTAAAATTTATAAGAGCCACAGGGCTCCTCCCCAAAGATTCATAAGCAGTAACAATTCCTCGGAGCCAAGAATTTTAAGATCAGCTGACCTGCCTGTAAGCTGTGCAGGCAATCCCACCAGTGCACTTTTCATGAGGCTCACTTATACTAGTATGAGCTTATCTGGAATGAATAGATGTTTGCTCATATAACTTCAGGAACAGTCAGTTATAGAATCCACATAAATCCTTTTTCTTATTCTTATGTGACCTAATAGATAATATTTTATTCAACATAAAAGTCCAATAGTGTATTTTAATATGTATACCTATACATAAGCAAAATGAATAACATCAATGACAGAAAAATGGGTAATGACAGATCCCATTTCTGGCTCTAGACATCCGGCACCTTTCCCGCCAGAGGAGAGGTGTCCACCCGGGAGGGTTCTCACTGCCTGAGCTGGTAAGAGAGCCATTTTTACTCCGGTGCATTGCTGGGGAGAGGGCAGACTGCAGAAATGACACAGCTTCTGGGACAGATCCCGTTTCTGGCTCCAGACATCCAGCAGCTTTCCCTCCAGAGGAGAGGTGTCCACCCAGGAGGGTTCTCACCACCTCAGGTGATAAGGGAGCCATCTTTGCTCCGGTTCACCTAGGCTCCAGTCTGCACTGGTGAGAGTGTGGACTGCAGAAGCTACACAATTTTGGGGCAGACAGAAGCAACCTAGCTTCTGAGATAGACCCTGTTTCGGGCTCCAGACATTTGGGCACCTTCCCCGCCAGAGGAAAGGTAGCCACCTGTGAGGGCTCTGTCTGCCAGAGCAGGTGAGAGAGTCATATTGTGTCCAGGGTCCCTCAGTGGCTAGTCTGTGCAGGTGAGTGTGTAAATTGCAGAGGCGACACATCTTCTGGGACAGGCCCTGTTTTGGGCCTACATCTTCAGCCAGGAGGCAGATCTGAAAGCCAAGCGACTGTGCACATTCCCTGCTAGAGGAGAACTTGCCTGCAGAGAGTAATCTGACCACTGAGACTCCAGAGAGAGCTGGACTTCCAGGACTGATGACAGAGGCTAACAGATTCACAGGAGGAACAAGCTCCAACCAAAGACAACTATAACAACTAACTCCAGAGATCACCAGATGGCGAAAGGCAAACATAGGAATCTTACTAACAGAANCCAAGACTACTCACCATCATCAGAACCTAGCACTCCCACCTCAGTCAGTCCTGGATACCTCAACACACCCTAAAAGCAAGAATCAGATTTAAAAGCATACCTGAGGACTTTAAGAGGGCATTAATAAC
>NC_034607.1:59287193-59314224 GCF_900095145.1 Mus pahari
ATCCACACACCTATGGTCACTTGAGTTGTAAAAAGACAGCATTTTCAACAAATGGTGCTGGCACAACTGGCGGTTATCATGTAGAAGAATGCGAATTGATCCATTCTTATCTCCTTGTACAAAGCTCAAGTCCAAGTGGATCAAGGACCTCCACATAAAACCAGAGACACTGAAACTTATAGAGGAGAAAGTGGGGAAAGAGTCTGGAACATATGGGCACAGGAGAAAAATTCCTGCACAGAACAGCAATGGCTTGTGCTGTAAGATCAAGCATCAACAAATGGGACCTCAGAAAATTGCAAAGCTTCTGTAAGGCAATGGATACTGTCCAAAAGACAAAAAAGCCACCAACAGATTGGGAAAAGATCTTCACCAATCCTCCATGCAATAGAGGGCTAATATCCAATTACTCAAGATTACAAAGAGCTCAAGGAGCTAGACTCCAGAGAAACAAATTATCCTATTAAAAAAAATCGGGTACAGAGCTAAACAATGAATTCACAACTGAGGAACACTGAATGTCTGAGAAGCACCTAAAAAAATGTTCAACATCCTTAGTCATCAGGGAAATTCAAGTCAAAACAACCCTGAGATTCAACCTCACACCAGTCANAATGGCTAAGATCAAAAACTCCAGTGACAGCAGATGTTGGTGAGGTTGTGGAGAAAGAGGAACACTCCTCCATTGCTGGTGGGATTGCAAACTGGTACAACTACTCTAGAAATCAGTTTGGCAGTTCCTCAGTAAATTGAACATAATACAACCTGAGGACACACTAATACCACTCCTGGGCATATACCCAGAAGATGCTCCAACATATAATAAGGACACATGCTCCACTATGCCCATCATAGCCTTATTTATAATAGCCAGATGCTGGAATGAACCGAGATGTCCCTCAACAGAGGAATGAATACAGAAAATGTGGTACATTTACACAATGGAATACTACTCAGCTATTAAAAACAATGAATTTATGCCCCAGTATAGGGTAATGCCAGGGCCAGGAAGCAGTAGTGGGTGGGTTGGGGAGTAGGAGCAGTGGGGCTGGGGTAGGGGATTTTCAGAGGGGAACCTAAGAAAAGGTACATTTGAGATGTAAATAAAGAAAATATCTAAAAGAAAGAAAGAAAGAAAGAAAGAAAGAAAGAAAGAAAGAAAGAAAGAAAGAAAGAAAGAAAGAAAGAAAGAAAGACACAATGAATTCATGAAATTCTTAGGCAAATTGATGGAACTAGAAAATATTATCCTGAGTGATATAACCCAATCACAAAAGAACACACTTGGTATTCACTCACTGATAAGTGGATTTTAGCTCAGAAGCTCAGAATACCCAAAATTTACAAACTACATGAAACTCAGGAAGAAGGAATACCAAAGTTTGGATACTTTGATCCTTCTTAGAAGGGAGAATAAAATACCTATGGAAGGAGTTACAGAGACAAAGTGTGGAACAGAGACTGAAGGAATGACCATCCAGTGACTGCCCCACCTGAGGATCCATCCCATATACAATCACCAAACCCAGTGTACTGGCTAATTTTGTGTCAACTTGACATAGCTGGAGTTATCACAGAGAAAGGAGCTTTAGTTGAGGAAATGCCTACATGAGATCCAGCTGTAAGGTATTTTCTCAATTAGTGATCAAGGGGGGGAAGGCCCCTTGTGGGTGGGACCATCCCTGGGCTGGTAGTCTTGGGTTCTATAAGAGAGCAAGCTGAGCAAGCCAGAGGAAGCAAGCCAGTAAAGAACATCCCTCCATGGCTTTTGCATTAGCTCCTGCTTTTTGACCTGCTTGAGTTCCAGTCCTGCATCCTTTGGTGATCAACAGCAGTATGAAAATGTAAGCAGAATAAACCCTTTCCTCCCCAACTTGCTTCTTGGTCATGATGTTTGTGCAGGAATAGAAACCCTGACTAAGACACCCAGATACTTTTGTGGGTGTCAACAAGTGCTTACTGACAGAAGCCTGTTATAGCTGTCTCCTGAGAGGCTTTGCCAGTGCCTGACAAACACAGAAGTGAATGCTCACACCCTACCATTGGATGAGCACATGGTCCCCAATGAAGGAGAAAGGACCCAAGAAGCTGAAAGGATTAGCAGCCCCCTAGAAGGAACCACAATATGAATTAACCAATACCCCCAGAGCTCCCAGGGACTAAATCACCAACCAAAGAGTACACGTGGTGAGACTCATGGCCTAGTTGGTGATCAATGAGAGGAGAGGACCTTGGTCCTGTGAAGGCTCTATGCCCCAGAAGGGGAATGCCAGGGCCAGGAAGCAGGTGTGGGTGGGTTGGGGTGTATGGGGAGGAGAGGGGTGCTTTGGGAGGGGAAACCAGGAAAGGGGACAACATTTGAAATGTAAATGAAGTAAATATCTAATAAAAAATTTTTCAAAAAAGACTCCATGCTCCAAGTGCCTCCAACACATTGTCCTACTAATATCCTCCACTGGAAAGGAAGGGGGCAGAGAGGAAAATAGACTGAAATCAGGTCCTTATTAGTCTACTAGAGTATAAAAACTATAACAATTTAGGATTTCTTTTACTTTTTAAAAAGAGCAAAATAAATCCTTATGACTAAGCACAAAGGACTAATTTATTAGTGGTGCAATTGTCTTTACATAGAATTAGGAAAGATATCCAAAACCACCTTGAGACAACAAACCAAGGTAGGAAATGGAATCATGTGGAAGGGTACCACCTGGCGGGTAGGAGGGAAGTTACTATTGAAGAAAAAGGATGAACAAAGGAAAAAATAACACTAATGTTATTTGATAAAGCTACAAGTCATATTGGTTTATACTTATCTAAAATTATACACAATATAGATACTTATATATAAGGTATATAGCATGTATGTATGTATGTATGTATGTATGTATGTATGTATGTATGCAGTTAAGCTACATGGGCTGACAATGCCCTCCACAAGAACCACAGAACAACAGCCCCACTACTAGACACAAGATACCTTCCTTCAATTGGTTGGTCAGAGTAGTCCAAGTGACTCCTAAAACAATATAGATTATCAATATAGTCTTTGGCTGTCTCTTGGAATCTGAGGTTGAGCACCTACTGCTGCAGCCACTTTCTATGTAGAACACATAACATAGATGATTTCAGATGGATTTGACTTGAAAGCCTCTTTTCTGTGGTCTAGGTTACAGAAAATATTATGCAAGCTGCCAAGGGGCTGCAACAAATGAGTAGTCCTACCCAGCTATAACACCTATGAAACAAAATTACCAGAATGGCAAGATATCCATAAAGGTGTAACAAGCAGCACTCACATGTTGATTGCAATCTTAACTGTCTAGTTAGGTTTCAAGAATACTCAACAGGAGGGAGACCATTTCTGGTACTGAAAACCTAGTTTCCTGGGTCATGGAATTTAGAAAAGGATTTACAACTGCCACATTTTGAGGCCAGCATAATTCCTTACAACATCCTAAATCTTATTCTTATATTCACAGATAATGTAGCTACCACCCCTCATCAAAGAAACTGTTCTCTACAGCAAATGGAGATAATCACAGTAAACAAAACTACACACAATTCAGAGATCAACAGATCATGAGGAGCCCAGCCCCCAGTAATACATCTCCATCCTAATATAACTAGTACATAATACATTCTCAGTTCCTGCATCTATGTCTTAAGGAACATCACAGAATATGAGGAAGAAAGATTGTAAGAGCCAGAATACCAGGAAGTCTACTATGAAAGTCTCTCCTTAGAAATAGCTACAGTAAGACTAGTAAAATAGATATGCTGGTGTGAAAGAGGGAGATTTTCATGGGCCACACAACTAGACAGAAAACAAGAGTCAACTAATGTCTGTTGGAAGGACAATTAGCCTCTCTCCAAGTGATGAGCCACTTTTTTGGTTGTCCAGTTCAGAGTGGTCAGCCCTAAAACCATATACACCCAAACAACAAAAGCAGAGTCACCATAGTGTGTTTATGTGTGTGCATATGTATGCATATAATAATACCAATAAAAAAAGGCTATCAACTTGAATGGTAGTATGGAAGGGATTAAAGGAAGAAAAGCTAGGACGAAAATGGGAGGGTGTGATGTAATCTATTTTAATTAAATCATATTTTAAATAGGAAAGAACCCTAAAATCCCTTGGGACAATAAACAGGGTGATTCTACAACTTGTTGTATATTCAACCTGTTGAATAAGGAGACTCTGAGGCAAAGCAGTATACCCCTCAGAGATGCCTATATCCTATTCCTTAGACCTATGAATAAATATATAGCAGAGAAAAGCACGTAATCAGGTGATATTGAAGCAGAAAGAAGAACATAGATTATCCTTGAGTCCATTGCAGCCACAAGGATCCCAAAGGTGGAAGAGGGAAGCAGAAGTACCATATACATGCATATGTCTTCAGAGCCTGAAAAAGGGCACCCAGTTCCCTGGAGGTGGAGTTTCAGAGATTTGTGAGTAGTCTGAAGAGGGTACTGAAGAGGGAAGCCAACTCAAGTCCTCCTGAAGAGCAGTAAGCTTGCTTCACCACTGAGCATCTCTCCAGCCCTCAGAGTACTTTTCAATTTTCATTTGATTTCTAGCTAAAGCCAATGGAGAGAAATGGAGATTTGGGAAAGTGAGTAGCTCTATAAGGTACTGAACGCTCCACAATCACACTCAGGTTTTACTGGACATCCACCTTTTGCAAGCACCAGGCTCAGCCACGGTTCACCCTCAGCCCGTGATGAATTCAGGAGAATGTAGGCAGCTTCATCCCATCTGGAAACAACTTGTCCGATGAATAGCAGAACTGTTTTCATTTTCCTTTGTTCCCGAACAAATTTCCATTCAACTTGGCAAGAACAAAACATAAAGACAGGATTTAAGTCTTCTTTCAGAAAAGGCTCACCAAGGAGCACTGAGGCCTTTGGAGCCACAGAAGAAAACAAATCAAAGACATGTTTTCATGGTAGAACCCCTCAAGGCCAGCTTGGCAGTCATTTTCTATTGTGTCTGTTTCCTGATTTGTTACATTTAACTGGATGAGACAAACTAAATTAGTGAAAGGCACAATCAGACTCTGTGGGATCCCTGCCTACATTACTGTTCAATAATTTAATTTGTGGACTGTTAAATGATTGAGTCCCAAGGAGCAAAGATCTTGGAATTTTTGCCTCCATGGAACTTTTTAAACTTAAAATATCAAATGAGAATTTTAAGGTACAATAGGAATTTGTGAGGTTTCCTCATACTTCAGTAAAGGACTCAGGGTCAACCATTTCTGCAGTTTGCAGTTATCAAAGAATAATAATAAGTAATAATAAGGCTGGAGAGATGGCTCAGCAGTTAAGAGCACTGACTGCTCTTCTGAAGGTCCTGAGTTCAAATCCCAGCAACCACATGGTGGCTCACAACCATCCCTAATGAGATCTGAAGCCCTCTTTTGGAGTGTCTGAAGACAGCTACATACATATAATAAATAAATAAATCTTTACAAAAGAAAAGTAATAATAAGAAAGCCAATGTTCCCAAGGCAGCAATAAGCAAAAGTTCTATTAGTCAATCTATACTACCACTTCCTGATAACTGACAAGTTGAAGCATTATTCCTCCAGAGGGGTTGTTCTGTTTTTGTTTTTGTTTTTTGCTATTCTTACAAAATGAATAAAATTAATTTTCATTTATTATTTCACCACGGGAGTTTCTAGCAAATATGCCCAATAATAACATCAAAACAAATCATTCTCTCCATCTTATTTTAATTTCCTCTATGAAAATTCCATAAAAGGGCATTCCCTGCTACCCTCCTCCCACAAATGCTAAAATATTCTTTTCTGAGGACTCTCCTTTTTTACATGGCAATAACACTTTGTTCTGGCAGATGTGTTTTAAATTTTTTGGCACAACTGTAAATCACATTCAGACCAACTAGTGTGAAACCAAAAGCCAGCTGATACAGTGTGCTATAAAGTATTTATAAAGTATTCAGGGATGAGGTGCAGCTGGTCTCCTGCCTCCCCTTAGATGGAAGCGCTCTCAGTATGTTTTGCTGATTGATTATGCAAATTTCCCCAGTACACTGATACAGTAATAAACAACTTGGATTAGTGAGCTGGCTTAATGTGTAAAGGTGCTTGATGCCAGGCCTGACAACCTGAACTTGGTTCTCAGGACCCACATGGTATAAGTAATAAACAGACCCTTGTAGATGGTCCTTTAAATTCCATACATGTGCCTCAGCATGTGCACAGTCATATATATGCACACACTTGATAGATAGATATAGATAGATAGATAGATAGATAGATGATAGATATAGATAGATAGATAGATAGATAGATAGATAGATAGATAGATAGATAGATGATAGATATATAAATACATTCACACACATATACATACATTCATACATACATACATTGATAGATGATTGATAGATACATGATAGATAGATAGATAGATAGATAGACACATACATTCACACATATATACATACATAGATACATTGTTAGATGATTGATAGATACAAGATAGATAGATAGATAAATAGATAGATGATAGAGAAATAAATGATAAAGATGTAGGATATATATACATACATGTATACATACATACATATATACATAGGTAGATACATAGAAAATGATAGATGGCCGGACGTGGTGGCGCACACCTTTAATCCCAGCACTCAGGAGGCAGAGGCAGTCGGATTTCTGAATTCGAGGCCAGTCTGGTCTACAAAGTGAGTTCCAGGACAGCCAGGGATATACAGAGAAACCCTGTCCAAAAAAAAAGAAAGAAAGAAAGAAAGAAAGAAAGAAAGAAAGAAAGAAAGAAAGAAAGAAAGAAAGAAAGAAAGAAAGAAAGAAAATGATAGATGGTGATAAATGATAGATCGATAGATTGGTTGATAATAGATGATAGATATATAGGTAGATAGATGATAGATAGATAGATAGATAGATAGATAGATAGATAGATAGATAGATAGATAGATAGATGATAGATAGGTAGATAGATAGATAGATAGATAGATAGATAGATAGATAGATAGATAAAGGATGGATACATAGATGATTAAGAGATATATAAATACATGCATACATGCGTATATACACACATAGGTAGATTCATAGACAATTGATAGATTGGTTAATAATAGATGATAGGTAGGTAGATGAGCAAGAAATAGATAGATAGATAGATAGATAGATAGATAGATAGATAACTTTATCTATATTCCAAAATTCATTCTATACCAGAATATCTCACTAAAGTTCTATTAATGTCTTTGTTTGAAATGAATTGTGCTATAAGTTGTTATATATAGTTGGCTATTTGTGTAGCCTTTGTATGTGTAGATGGGATCTTTGAAGTTCTTTTACCAAAGCTATCACCTGTTTTATTTTTTTTCCTGGCATACTACATAGACTTGAATGAATGAACGTAATTACAGATGATTTTTCAGACAAATTTATTTAGAAGCTAAAAATATAGCTAGAACCTGTTAGTCCATTGCTGTACAGTCTTGAAAAGTTCCAGTGACTATAAATAGAAGTTCTAAATTGGAAATGTCATTTCAACCTTCCCCTACATTTCTGCTGTGACTTTAATAGTTTCTCTGGCTTCCTTAATTTCCTTGAGTTCAGTGTGACCACTTCCTAGGATACTGGGGACTGTGATCTTTTCCAGTTCTATTTAGTAGCATCTGGTGAGGATTATGACAGAAAAAGAAGCAGGTTCTTTTGGGTGACTGAATGAATAACTTTTTAGCCATTGTTCAGCTTTCCAAGACATCAGCACTCCCAGCAGCAATATTGTACATGAAACAACTTCAGAGTTCACTCCAGTGATCATTCCCATCACACACAGGAGTGATGGTGGGTAGTTCACAATTATTAATTAATTCCATAGACAACTGAAAAAATTAAGATACAACTGTGAAATTCAAGATGTTGAATAGAATTGTCCATTTTCTGTTGATGGAACAGAGTACTTGAAATTGGGTAATTTAAAAAAAAAAAATAAAGAGAATTGTTGGGACTCATGGTCAGGGAAGTTCAAGATTGAATGTTAGTGTGATTTGTTTCTCATGATGGTTTTGTGCTTTTAAATCAATGGTGTAAAATGTGCAAAGGAAAGGAAAGTATAAACGGAGCAGAGCTTCAAACCTTCCTTTTATGATTGCTAACCCAGTCTCAAAGAACCACAGTAATTGTTCCACAAAAGTTGGGCCCCATGACCCAACCACTTCTCTCAGGCCTCACTAACTCTCAGTACTATTACACTGATAGCAAATTTCAATATGTTTTTGCAGGAATAGATGAATCCAAAACAATAATAGAAGCCCTATACACAAACCCATTTCATTAAGCACAGCAACAAGTAAAGATGAATAACTTTCTCAAACCCATAGGGTTTTTTTGGATGTTGTGCCTAGAATAAAACTAGAGTCTGCTTTGTATAAGGTAAGAAGTAGTCAAGTGGCAGCTGATGGTTCTGAAAGACTGTTGCAGGAATGCTTTACTATTATGACTAAAGCACCAGCCTTAATATGACAAGAAACAAAATTTCAAAGCACGGAGGATCAATAACAGAAAATATTAATCATTCCTTATTAACCTGTATTTTTATTGCATCATTATAAAAATAGTAATTAATGATTTAATGATTCCCATATGCAACTAAACAGAAAAAAAAAGATGAAGCAGCTAGTATTAGTCTGGTCTACTGCTCTATGTCTATATGGGACTGTTTGGTTTGATTTTGATTTGGCTATTAGGTTTCAAACTTTCAATCCACCTGCCTCCATTTTCCAAGTACTGAAATTACAGCATGCACCACCATACATAGATATTATTTCATTCTAATCAAAGGAACAGATAACAAGAAGACATTGCTATCTTAAACATGTATGCTTAAACTGATACTTCGTTTCATTTTTAAAATTTAAAGATACACATTAATAGCAGTCTACTAAGAGTAGATGATTTCAATTCCACACTTCCTCCAATAGGCAAGACACCAGACAAAAATTAGACAGAGAAACGTCAGACTTAATTGACAATATACATCTATCTACAAATATCTACAGAATACTGCACCCAAACACCAAGAATCTATACTGCAGCACACAAAAGTTTGTCTAATATAGACCACATCCTGTCACACAAAACAAATCCTTAGGAAGGCAAAGACAGAAATAGTGACATGTATCCTATCTGACCATCATGCTATATGACTTAAAGCTGTCAGCAAACCAGTCATTAGTAAGCACACAAACCCAAGGAGATTAAACAAGCCATTGCTGAATGATGAATGAGTCAAAGAAGATATCAAGAAAGAACTAAAATGGAACCTGGAACCAAATGAAAATGAAAGCACAACACAGCAGCTGAACACATTTGAAAGTTGTTCTACAGGGAATTCACAGCTCAAAGTGCCAGAATTGCAAAGCAGAAAAAGCACAAATCTGTTACCTAATGATGCAACTCAAAATTTTTGGAAAAAAAAAATGAGAACAAACTAAATCCAAATCCAGTCAACAACAAGAAATAATAAAAGTCAGACTCACAAGTTAACAAAGTGAAACAAAGAAAGCAATACAAGGAATCTTGTTCTTTAGGAAAGTAAGATTTAGCCAATGACCCAACTAACCATAAGTAAGAAAGAGAAGACAAAAAAATAACGGAATCTGAAATGAACAGTGAAACATTATGACAAAATACTATAAAAACTGGTTTTAAAAACCTGTACTCCATTAAGTTAAAAAAAAAACTTATAAAACTTATAAAGAGCAGGGGAGGAGGGGGTGAGGGGTGGAGAAGAGTGCTAGAGAGATAGCTCAGTGGTCAAAAGCACAGATTCTCAGCAACCACATGGTGACTCACAACCATCTATACTGGAATTGATGCCCTCTTCTGGTACTCATATACATAAAATAAATGAATCTTAAAAAAAAAAAAGTGGCCAGGGGGTGGGGGGAGGCAGGGGGCAGTGGGAGGGGTTAATTGATTTCCAGATTCAACCAAACCACCAAAATTAAACCAAGAAGAATTCAACACCCTAAACAGATCCATAACATATAAGGAGATTGGAAGTGTAATAATAATAATAATAATAATAAAACAGATTTATAGAAGAGTTCAAAGAAAATGTACAATCAGTCCTTCTTAAACTATTCAAAAGAAAAAGAAAAAAAGAAGCCAGTATCACTCTAACACCAAAATCAAGTAAAGACAAACAAAAAAGAAAACTACAGGCCAGTGTCCCTGATTAACATATATTTAAAACTCCTCAATAAGATAATTTCAAACAGAACACAGGCATACATCCAAAAGATTATACACCATGACCAAAATGACTTCATCCATGAAATGCAAAGATGTTTCAATATATGCAAGTCAATAAATACAATAAACTACATAAATGGACTTAAAGACAAAAATCATGATGATATCAGCAGACAAAAATCCAACATGCCCTTTTCATGATAAAATTTGTACAGAATGTAGGAACATAGCTCAATATAATAAAATCTATATGAGAAAACCACAGCCAACATCATCAAAATTGGAGAAAAGCTTAAAGGCATCCCATAGAAGTCAGGAGTGGGACAGAGCTATCCTCTATCCCCACTTATTTCAATATAGTCATGGAAGCAATAGCTGAAGCAATAAGTCAAGGGAAGAAAATTAAAGGAATTATAAATAGGGAAAGAAGAAGTCAAACTATCCTTATTTGCAAGTGACATATATTTCAATGATTATAAAATCATTATTGCAATATATTGTAATTATTATAAAATGATTTATATGAATCAGAAAACATGCCAGGTATCCAAAACAATCAAAAAATAATGCTGAAGAACTCCAGATTTCAAGAAATATTAGAGAGATGTAATAACCAAAATAATATGATATTGGCACAAAAGCTAACATTTAGGCCAACAGAAAGAAATTTTAGAAAACAAAGATGAATACATATAACTTCAGCCACTTAATATTTCACCAAAATGCCAAAGCATGCAGTGGAGAAAAGAAAGCATCTTCAACAAATGGTGTTGTCCTTGATGCAGAAGAATGAAAATAGTCATTATTTATCACCTTGCACAGAAACTAAGTCTAAATGGATCAAAGACCAAAATATGAAACCTAAAACTGTTAGAAGAAAACAGGCAGTACCATATATGATGTGTAGGTATATGAAAAGACTTTCTGAATAGGACTCTATCTGCCCAAGAATTAAGACCAACAATTGTCAAGTACAACTAAGAAGCTTCTGCACAGCTAAAGAAGCAATGTCAGATAAAGAGGAGACCCACAGAATTCGTGAGATCTTTTGTCAGATTTCCATCTGACAGAAAATTAATATCCTAAGTTTTTAAAGAACTCAAAATAAAAAGGAAATAGTTCTTGAAGGAGGAGGAGAAGGAAGTGGAGGAAGAGGGGGAAGGGCAAGGGAATGGGGAAGGGCAAGGAGAAGAGGAGGAGGAGAAGGAAGGAAACTAAGAAATACATTTTTAAAAAATGTCCATAACCCCTAGTAATTAGGGAAATTCAAATTAAAACAACTTTGAGATTTCACCTTACCCTAGAAATAACTGCAAAGCTCAACAAAATATTGACAAATGCTAGCTGGGATGTGAAGAAAGGGAACCTTCAATTCATTGTTGGTTGTTTCGCAAACTGATCCAGCCACTATGGAAATCAATGAGGAGAATTCTCCAAAAGTTAGCAATAGACCCATCATATGACCCAGCTATACCACGCTGAGGCATATACCTGAAGGACTGGACATCCAACCCTGTAGACACTTACTCAGCCATGTTTGTTGCTGCTCTAGTCACAACAGCTAGGAAATGGAAGCAACCAAAATTCCCTACAACCAATGGATAATGAAAGTGTGGTGCATACACACTATGGGATACTATTCAGCAATATAGAAAAATGAAATCTTGAGCTCTGCAAAGTAAGTGGATGCAACTAGGAAAGATTATATTGAGTGAGGTAACCCAGACACAGAAAAATAAATGTCACATGTTCTCTCTCATCTGAGATTCCTAGCTCCAAATCTTCAGATGTGAGTACATTTTGAGGTTTTGTCTTTTTTTGTCTATTGTGATGCTAAGTGTGGGTCCCCAAGACCTGGAGTCTTCACATAGCCCTTGGGATCTTGCACCCAAGTCAATTCTCATTGATGAATAAAGATACCAACGGCCAAATCCTGAGCTGTCTTCTGGTTTTCATCAGGCCGTACATACACACAGGCACATAATCATGACTAATTTTTTAAGATGGCTTTATTTCTTGCAAATATGAACTGCATCCTGCTCTCTCATCTATATTTCCTGTTTTTCAGCTCCACATACAACTTTCTCCATCTGAATATAAGCCTGCAGCCCCCGCAAGGAGGAATCCTGATGCTGCCCCACCTTCTTGCCCCTCTCTTCCCTCCTGGCTTCAACTCAATCCTTCAACAAACTACTTCTGTGCAGTTCCTCCTTGAGTCCCTCCCCCCTACCCCCACAGCCTAGAAGAACTTTATTTGGCACCATATCTTTCTAAATACTTTTCTGATTTTTTTGGGTAACCTGGATTTGTTCATTTTTTAAAAAATATGATAATAAATTGTTAATGTCAGGGGGAAGTATTCAGAACATATTTTAAAGTTGAATAAAAAACCATGTAAACATCATTATCCGATTTGTCAAAAAAAATTATATTGGCAAAGATAAAAAGACATAAGTGAATAAGACATAAGTGAATAAATGAATATGTATATACATATGGACAAAACAGAGAGGGGGTTCTATAATCAATTTCATGGTTTTCTTTTTGTGTGGGTTTTTTCTCAGAATTTTCTCCTATGGCTATATAACCTTTTTCATATGAGAAGAACTAGAAATGAAGTTGGGACTGGTAGTACACCCTGGGAATCCTAGTATTCAGGAAGCTAAGGCAGAAGGATCACAAGTTGAAGGTCTGGTCAGGCAGTATAGTGAACTATATCTCAAAATAAGTCAAAATGGGGCAGGGGAAATTGTTCAGTTGGTAAAGTACTTGCCATGTAAGTATAAGGAACTGAGTCCTCGTCCCTAGCACACACATAAAACACCAGGTGTGAAAATGTAGGTCTGGAATTCTAGGACCTGGTGGAGTAGACAAGAGAATCCTGGGCACTGCCTAACCAGCCTGCCCAGCAAGACTGGTATGTTCTAAGTTCAATTAAAGACCCTGCCTCCTGAAGTATGCTGAAGAGTAATAGAAAGAGACGCTCAAGATCAACCTCTGACCTTGACATGCATTTGCATACAACACACATGCATATCCACGCATTTGCATACACATATATACAAGTATGTGCATACTACACAATCAAAGAAAAACACCTAAATGAATGTTATTGGTGACTTGGCCCATTAAGCTTCTGTGCTCCTGTTGCTTTTGCAAGACGTCAGGGTTTCTACCATACTTCCAGTTAGTGGGCAGAACTCTGTAGCTCCAGGTTCTGCTTTCTGTGTCTTTCTCTCCCTCTTCACAATGTGGAAATAGCCTTGACTATGCTGTCCACAAGGACTCCTTCTGCACATCTGTAGAAAATAACAAAAATTATTTCTGTATACTTCAACCACCACTTTTGTGTACTTAATATGGATGAAATCCAAGAATTAATCCCACCCCTTTCCTGAGAAAACTACTCCGGAGCACAGCATCACCATTCAGTACCTCCTCCCAACCCCTGCCCTCTACTAACCTTCTCGTACGTGCCCTTGGAATCACACTCTCCTGGTCACATGATAATTGATGCCTCTCCCTTTGCCTGTGTGTTTGCCTATACTCCATTTCTCCTTTGCAGAGCTTATGCCTTTCTTCCTAATCCCACTCCACTCTCTCAGTTTAAGTCCTGTGCACTTAGCTGCAGGAGCCCCCTTGCAGCCTCCAAGCCTGGACCCTCTGCATATTACTCCAGGATACAAGCTTGTCCCTAGATGACTGACATCTCCTGAATAAGGAAGTTAGAGGCATTTGCTATGTTGTCACATGACATCTGGTTAAGGGTACAGAATCTTGAATTCCATGTGAACCTGTGACAAAAGCCTCTGCATTTTTATGACCCTGACAGTTGACACATAGGTTGCTGGCTTTCAAAGAGTGCTGGCTTTTGGGCAGCACATTGGCTGCTTTGCTAAAGGTCTTTCCTTTCTGGACACACCCTCCAGGCTCAGAGCCACCCTTCAGTCTATTTCAGCCCAGCTCACCCACTGGCTCTCATCTCTCACCAATCGCCTCTTGCAAGTTTCCTCTCGTCTTCATACTTAATATTCTATTTCTCACTCTCAGAACTTGCCAGCATTCTACAGCTTAGATTGTAATTGCCTGAGCAAGTACTTAATTTGCTTTCTCTCATACACCTGGATGGGTGATAAATGTTTATAGATCAAATATATTGGTTCAATACTTTCTGGGCTGAAATTCATTAAACTGTTTTCACATTTTAAAAATATTTGATTTTGTTTTATGCCACATCTTACTGCCTTTTAAAGCTGATTCTGTGTCACAGATGAATTCAACTATAGATTTATCTCCCTAAATAACGCAATGAAAACATTTTTACTTCTAGAAAAATCCCTTAAAACATAATAGCTAACGTTTATTGATTTCTCTCTGTGCTCCAAATGCTTTTGACTTACTGTATTCAAACTTTGCTACTAGGTGTCAGGATGTGTGCTGTTTTCCAGCCCATCTTGCAGGTGAAGGAAGATGAGGAGTAGATGGGTTGAGCTTTGTAAAGAGTTAATCACTTTTTGCCACCTGCCAGCATTCTCTAGGTTCCTGAATGAAAACACACACACACACACACACACACACAAACACACACACACACACACACACACACACACACACACACACTTTATATTTTGATATGTCTTGACTAGCTCAATGGCTGGACATTTCCAAACCTCCCTCAGGTCAGCACACACTCCCCTCCAGTATTACAGAGTTAACTTTATAAATCTGTATTTTACCTTTGCTGCCCTGTTTCCTATAGACAGCCCTTCCTAAAAGTCCCGCCTCTTTCACCCTGCCCAGCCATTGGCTGTTGACTCTTTATTGACCCGTCAAAAAGCCAACTGTTAGCTGATGCGCAAATTCCCATATAAGCACAAATTAAACCCCGGAGGCAGGTTCACATGGAAGACAGGGTCACATGGAAGACAGTGGTCAAGCTAAGTTGGAGCCTATAATGATTCTTAATCATTAGGCCTGCAGTTTACTTAATTTGCCTATATAGTTAGCTTGTTCCACTGACTCTGATTAACCAGAATAATAGACAAAAAGCTGAGAAATGTGAAGATTAATTACAGGATGCCTGGAAGTTTGATTCCATGAGAAAATTGCATAGGTGCAAAAACCACTCTGGTTTTAGAATATGATATAATTCTTTCTCATCATTATTTACATAGGTGTATGAAGATTCACAAGATCCCCTGTTATCTATCATGGACACCTAAACAATCCAACACTACTCTTCTATTTCAACTGTTGTTTGAGTCTCTCTTTTTGCTTTTGTGACAAAATACCTGGAAGGAAGTAACTAGAGGAAACAGACATTTGTTCTGGCTTAGTTTGAGAGGATAAAATCCACCATGAAGGGAAAAGAGGAGGAAGTCACATCACATCTGTAGTCAGGAAACCAATAGTGAATGGGAAGTTAAGACAAGTGGGGCAAGTAGACCGTGCCACCAGACAAAAGAACTGGTGAGGTTGAGTGAGCTAGGTCCAGGGAGTGGCACTATTAGGAGGCATGACCTTGTTGGAGGAAGTATGTCACTGTGGATGTAGGCTTTGAGACTCTCCTTGCAGCTGCCTGGAAGCTAGTCTTCTGTTTGCCTTCAGAATAAGATGTAGAACTCTGAGCTCCTCCAGAAACATGCCTGACTGGATGCTGCCATGCTTCCTACCATGATGATAATGGACTGAACCACAGAACCAGTAAGTCATCCCCCAATTAAACGTTGTCCTTTATAATAATTGTCTTGGTCATGGTGTCTCTTTACAGTGATAGGAACCCTGAGAGAGTCTCCTCACATATTACTGCCCTAGGAGACTCAGCTCTTTTCTTTGTCCTTCATTTCTCCAGAAATCTACCATTCTTTGTTGTAGATACCAGAATTAAATCACTTCTTTAAGAACTAGCCATTTGAATGTTCCCTGAATAAAAACAGAAGGTGCATGTCATAAAATGTCTGCTGAATCTTCTCTCTTAGCTATCTCTTATTGCAGTGATCTGTTTCAACTAAATATTTGTGTCTGTGAGATTGTGTCTTCTAGTAATATCAGAAGCTACATAAAGTATCCATAACATGAATGCCCAGATATAGGGTGCATATAGATAACACCAATGGGCATGCCAAGCTTGATGGAGAAAAGCCCACAAGGTCTTTACTCTAGGCCAGGATCTATAGGCAGCTGAGGAAAGCTGTGAATGGGATTGGTGATCCCACTCAGGAAAGGGCACAGCAACTATGCAGCACCATCAATACCACATGGCCAGCCCTGAAAACATACATACAAATAACAATGTACAGAATGAACAGGTTATATATCTGTTTACATATGTGTGTGAAGATTTATATGTATGTATATACAAATACATATATACAGGCAGTTAACAACTGGTAAAAAAAAGAGATCATAAATATGAAGAAAGAATAGATAATGGAGAAAATGGAATAGTTTGAAGGAAGGAAATATAAAGAAGAAATGTTATATTTAAATTATAATCTCAAAAAACTAAAAATATGTATATAAATAACATAAATTTTAATTAACATAAAATTTTCTGTTAGGGAATCCTTTCAGGAGTCAGACTATTGGTGTATTCAAAAGCCATCTGTGTGTCTCTTCATGAGACAGCTCGTCAGGAAGAGCTGGGAGATGCTGGAGACTCTCAACTTTATGGGGCTAGTCATGATGCTTGCAACTGTAATTCTAGCTACCTGGAGGCTGATGCAAGAGAATGGAAAATTCAAGGCGATTCTGAGTTACATGGTGAGTTCAAGGACAACATGGTCAATTTAGTGAGAGTCTGTCTCAATATATATAAAGAACTGTGGATATAGCTCATTCATAGGGCACTTGTACAAGTCCCTGGAGATAATACCTAGCATCTCAAAATAAAATAAAACAAAAATAGTTACACCAATGGCCTGTAGCTGTCAGTATACGTCCCTCAGTATGGGGGTAAACACAGAGGCTTTTTTTTCTTTGTCTGAGGATTAATTAATCATTTAATCATATTAACAGAATTGGTAGCTGCAGCTCTGGCAGATAGGAGTGTCTTGTATTTTCCAAACTCACTTTTTAAGTGTCGAATCTCAATCTCATGTTCAAGATCAAAGAGATATAGAGATAGAGATAGAGATAGAGATAGAGATAGAGATAGAGATAGAGATAGAGATAGAGATAGAGATAGAGATAGAGATAGAGGTAGAGGTAGAGGTAGAGGTAGAGGTAGAGGTAGAGGCAGAGGTAGAGGTAGAGATAAAGATATATTGCAAAAATGTTTAGATCATCATGGGAAATTGATGGTTGGTCTCTAGGCCTGCATACCACTGATCTCATGAGGCACCTGTGGTATGAGCTGCCCCTAAAGGTTATCCTTCTCAGGAAGACTCTGCTGAGGCAAATGTTCCCCAGTAGCTAAATTTTAGTTATTTTCACAGTACAGCTGCAGAGCCTTCCAACAGAGAATTGTTTCATAAACAGCAGTCTTGTGTTGTGTTGTCAAGACAGTTTAAGAGATCTAAGAGAGCTCAACAAGTGGATTTGAAGGATTCACTGAAATTCATACCTTCCCTAAAAAATAAACTTCAGTATGAATGTTATGCAAGAAATATCTCCAAATGATATATGACATACTTACTAAAGAAGATGCTTTGTTGATGCACATGACAAGCATTTCCTTTATATCCACTATGTGCACCATGACAGTCACTGATGAGAAAGATACAGTCACTGCCCTCAGTAGGTTAGCATACAGAGAAATGGAAAGGAGTTTGCCTAATATTTTTAAGATATATATATATATATATATATATATATATATATATATATATATTTACTCTCTTCAGACATATCAGAAAAGGGCACCAGATTCCATTACAGATGGTTTTAAGCCACCATATTGTTACTGGAAATTGAACTTAGGACCTCTGGAAGAGCAGCCATTGCTCTTAACTGCTGAGCCATCTTTCCAGCCCTTGCCCATTATTTTTTAAAGATATAGGATGAATATCACACCCCCTCCCCACAAAGCCCAGGGAACATCACATAAAAAAGTTAGTAAATGTCTGCAGTTAAATTATTATTTGATGGACATGGCAGGATCATTGCACACATGAACTCAGAGTTGCTGGGGTTCCATACACAAACCTACATGGAACCAAGCCAGTCAGAATCCCAGGATGGATGATTGGTGACTTGTGAAGTCCCACCGATAGCTGAGAAGCTATTGGTAAATGATGGTTGCTGTTGCTGAGAGAAGGAGTCAGTTTTCTTTAGGGATGTGATCTAAGAGGTTAGCCATGTTCTTGTAGACAATCCTATGTACAAGCAATACTAAGCTGACTCAGTAGACTAAAAACTAAAATTAAAACATAAAAGATAACACATGAAGTTGAATGGGAAAGCATGAGAGGAAATAAGGGGACATGATTTGATTGAAATACATTCTCATTTTATATATATATATATATATATATATATATATATATATATATATATATGATGTTCTCAGTAAAAAAAAAAAAATTAAAGGTTTGGAAACACCCACACTAGTAAGATTCACATACATTCATAAACAGAGAACATAGCAGCTGATTTTTAAAAATCAATAGTTTAAACAGGTTCCTTTCTTTTTCTTTTTTCTACCCCATGGATAAGTGAGTAGCAGGGAGCAGCCATACTCATGGATTTTCTCACTTAATTCTATTCATTAGCTGTTTATCCCATTGCTGTGGCAAAAGCAGCCTAAGGAAGGGAGAGAATTATTTGGCTCACAGTTGGAGGTGACAGTCCATCAAGGCAGGAAGTCATGGTGGCTGGAGCTTGAAGCAGGTGATTATACTGCGTCTGCAGCAAGGAAACAGGAAGAGATTAATACTGTTGCTTGTCTCATTATCTTCGTTTTATTCAGACCATGGGGTGATTTTATCACACTCAGAGTGGATCTTCCCTCCTCAGTTAAACCTTTCTGGAAATATTCTCATAGACACACCTAAAGACATGTTTCTATGGTGACTCTAAATTAGTCAACACTAAAAATTAATCATTTCATCACACTCAATAAATACTATCACATCTCTTTAACCATTTAAAAAGAACTCGGACTTGAGGGAATAAGTTATCTGAAGTCACAAAGCCAGTATGAGGGTTTAAACAAGATCCAGAAAATGAGCTTCCAGCTTGCTTTATCACTATCTCCACATAGCAATTTATTCTGGCTGGTAAAAAGAAAAGTCAATGCAGCCATATGAAGTAGTTTCCAGAATTCATCTGGTCAGCAAATGGAAGAAAAGCCAATTCAAGGCATGGTCTGCTTACGAGGATCAATCTGTCATATCCATGAGACAGGGTTTGACTCTGTAGGCACTATGGAGGAGCAGGCCTTTCTTTCTTCTGTGTCCCCTCCTGGAATGGGATTTTCATCACCTCTGTGTAAAAATTGGTGCCCAGTATGACAGGTAAGTTGAATCTTGAGTTAGAGCCTTAATTCTAAGATATAACACATCCTTACCACTGTATGTAATCCAAGCTCTGATCCTATTCCCACAACACAGGCTTCAAATTGATCACTGCTTCTAGAAATAGATCCCTAATGTTCACTTTAGTCCAGTGATCTAGGCTCATACAATTACCCTTGACTTCACTCTTCAAAGTATAGCAAGCTTTGCTGCCTACCTGGTGGCTTATTCTATGCTCTAACATCTACCAATCTACCGGGGAATTCTAGGCTCCCAAACAACTGTCTACTTCCTGCTACATTTTATTCAGTAATGGCAGCAGAAGTGATCCATTTTTTATGTTATTAAATATATGATTTTTGAGAATATTTCTTTGAGAATTTTAAACATGCATTCAGTATTTTGATCATATTCACCTCTAACTCTTCCCAGATTCACTTCCCTACCTCAACTTCATATCCTCCTTTTCTACAACTCGCCAAGTCTGATTTGTGTTGCCTTTATTACTTATGGGTGTGGAGATTGTTGTGATTATAAAAAGAGAAAGAGCTATTAATATATGTTCTATGGGGATGTGGTGATGTATGGGGGAAGGGGATGGCTAGGTAGGCCCATTCCAAGGCATCTCTTCCCCCTGAGGGACCAGCCACCCGATGGTATAGCATAGAATAGAGTTTATTTAGGGCATGGGGAGGGGAGTTAAGATAGTAGTAGAGGCAGAAAAGCAGAGGAGAGAGGAGAGAAGTAGAGACCAGCCATGACAATGTGGAGAGATGGGGTAAGGGAGAGAGGGGGAGTAAGGGAGCAAAAGGCAAGGGAGAGGAAAAGAGTAAGAGAGTAAAAGTAAGAGAGAGAAGTGGGCAAGCAACCTCTTTTATAGTGGGCCAGCCTAACTGGCTGTTGCCAGGTAACTGTAGAGAGGAGCATACCTGGCTATTGCCAGGAACTTTAGGGGTGGAGTCCAGACAGTGTACCAACAGGGATACCCACTCGAACATGGTCACCCCACCAATGTAGCTGGTCTTTGTGGGTTCTTCTTTTCCCCACCTTTTATCCCCCTAGTTTTACCCCCTATCACTAGATAGTAAAGAAAGAAGGATATAGAGGAGATCTGTGTCCTGAATCTAATTTCTAATTCTCTGAATCTAATTTCTTTCTTCTTGTTTCTTCTTTGACCATGTCTACTAACAAACTTCATCTAACCCCCTGAATGACCAACAACTATACACACACACACAACACATCTGTCGGGGCTCTAGCATTTATATACCCTTTGGAAAGTTTCCAGAATTCTAAACATCACACAATCAAAGAAACTATTTGCAGCTGGCACAATGACACCTCTGCTAGGGCATGAGACAAATCATAGTCAGCTGCTGCAGACAGTCTGAAGCACTCCCATATCCCATACCTGGGATTAAGACAAAAACATATTCTTATAATGTTTCTGTGTTTTTTAAAGAAACCAAAATTCCAGAATTGTCACTACATACCAGGTAAAAGAAAACTGATTCTCCCTTCCCTAGAAGTAATCAACTATCAGTGGTTCCTCAGCTAAGGATGGGCACTCATGAGACCTTGTCCTTCGTGCTAGAATGTTGACTGGCTTGATGTTGTACATGTAGCCATAACTGCTCTGAGTCCATGAATGCATTGGTCTTGTCATGTTTCTGAAACCGTGTTTCATCCTAGTCTTCCCAACCCTAGCTATTACAGTATTTCTGCTCCTAATTATCTATGGCTCTTAACTGAGCACTCTAGAGTATTGACTGGTCGTGTCTATGCATTTATCGTGTCCACAGTACAAGGAAACTTCTCTGGTGAGGTCCAAGAGCTTCCAGAAGCAATGGACTTTTAGTTATCATGTAGCCCAGTACTGGAGAGAGAACATAAAAATCTTAATTCACTAAGCCTGTGGATTGTGAAATTTCTACTGATAATATAGGCATAGTAAAAGAGTAAGAACTACAGAATTAACCTATCCACTAATAAAATGTCAAGAATAAATAAAATATATTTATCATAATAACTATCAGAACAATAGTTACCTCTTAAAAGCTGTATTAATTAGAAAGGCCACACAGGAAGTTGGAAGGTGATATGATGCTTTCTGCCTTATTCTGGTTTATGCTCAAGATTTGAGCATTGACTATATGCAAATTAAAATGCCAAAATAGAAGTAGATAGACAAAGCTTGGGAAACATATTCCATTTTGCTTCTTCCTGCTTTTCAAATATAGTTATACTTTGTAAAGATCTTTTAAATTTTGTTTGTTTGTTTGTTTGTTTGGGGAGGAACACACACCCCTGAACACCTGTAGAGGTCAGAGGACAACCCACAGGAGTTAGCTCTCTTTTTCCACCTTGTGGGTCATGGGGATTGACCCACTGAACCATCTCACCAACATAATATTATTCTTAACTGTTCACAATGGATGAGCTTTGTATGAGAAAAGGTTTTTATTCCCCCTTCCACAAAAGCACATATCCCTGTCACCATCAACTCTCACTGATTTAAAAAAAAAATTGATTCAAATTTTTATTTCATATAATTTTTAAATGTTTTCTGTGATCTAAAGTGAAACTATAAATAATTTTATAATAAGAATAAGAAATGGCAACATGGCTTTGTTGGCTGTGCCTCAGGCATGCTATAATCAACAGACCCAAAGAAGTCAAATAACTAACAAAGACCCAAAGAAGCCCAAGGGAGGAGAGTGGATCTTTCTCAGAAGTAGAAACAAAATAGATATCGGAGGTTGATAGAGGGAGGGGATAGGGAGGAGAAAGTGGCAAGATCATATGTAGGAAAAGCAGGAGAGAGAGAAGGGAGATTGAAGGTGGAGAGGACATGCCAGAGACCTGGGATGGGGTGAGTCCCCAGAGGGTCTATGGGGACGACTTTAGCTGAGACCTCTAGTAGTGGGAAATAAGGATCCTGAAGTGGCCACTTCCTATAGCCAGGTAGGACTCCTAGTGGAGGGATAAGGACAGAAACCCACCCACAAAATCTTCGACCCAAAATGTGTTCTGCCTAAAAGATGTGCAAGGACAAAGATAGAGCAGAGACTGGGGAAATGGCCAACCAATGACTGCCCCAAATTGAGACTCATCCATGGGTAAGAACCAATTCCTGACACCATTAATGATACTCTGTTATGCTTGTAACAGGAACCTAACATAATTGTCCTCTGAGATGCTCCACCCAGCAGCCAGTGGAAAGAGATGCAGAGACTCACACTCAAACATTCGATGGAGCTCAGGGTGTCTTATGGGAGAGTTGGGAGAATTTAGGGACCTGAAGAGAACAGGAACTCCACAGGAAGACAGACAGAGTCAATTAACCTGGATCTTTAAGGTGCCTGAATCACCAACCAAAGAGAGAGCCTGGGCTGGAACTAGGCCCCCTGCATATATGTCACAGATGTGCAGCTTGGTCTTCATGTGGGGTCCCCAACAACTGGAATATGGGTTGTCCCTGAGCCTGTTGTCTGCCTGCTTGTGGATCCTCCTCCCCTAAATGGACTGCCTTGTTTGGCCTCAGTGGGAGAGGATGCACCTAGACCACAGGGACTTGATTTAAGGAGGAAATGGGGAAATTGGGGGGGGGGGTGACACCCAGCAGGAGGCTTCCCCTTCTCTTTTGAGAAGGGGATGGTGGAATGGGGGGAGGACTTGCATGAGGGAGTAGTGGGAGGAAGAAAGGGCTGATGTTGGGTTGTAAAGTGAATAAATAACTTTTTAAAGAAAGAAATGGCAATAGGCAAGAACAAATCAAATTCACTTGTATTTTTATAATTGGAATTCTCACCAGGTTAGTTCGCCTTTGCTTCTCTATAGCCAAGCACTGGTGAGTAAGACATGTTGTAGAAAAAAAGTTACCACATTGTTGTATTTAACTTTTCTGTTTAAAATGTTTTTATCCTCTACCTCAGGCTTTAAATGTTTCCCATGCCTTACACTGAAAGTTAAATATTGCTTTTAATATAAAAGGGCTGTGAAAATTTCTGGAAATCTGTAGAATAAAGTATATTAATTAGCCATCATATAGAATCACTTTGGGGGAATATAAAGTTCTCTATAACCACCAGATATAATCAGCATTAGGGGCATAAGTTCCACTAGTTTTCTTTGTGGGTGTCATGCTGAAATGAGTAAGTCTAAATCTGTGTGAAGCCAAAGTCAAGACACTTAATGGCATCTGGCTGAATTCTGATTGCTTGTGTAAACAACTCATCAATCTTATCATCTTCATGGGACATGGGAGGCACAATTTTCTATTATCTGATACAAAATAAGTATGAAAAAATTTTAATATCAATGTTGGGCTTTCAGACACACTAAACAATTGAAAATTGAGATGAAATTTCACTTATTCTCAAAATTGAATTTTGTCCCAAGATGACAAGCTCTATTTAGAAGATAACAAGTCATTGCTGGGATTGGGGAAAATTGTTCCAGCCATTACTGGGTTTAATTTTCCAAGGTTCTGTTCTCTCCTGTTTCATTTATTTCTGAGAAAAGAGGTAAGATTTAGTCATAAAATGAAAATTTAGTATTGCTTATATTCTGCTGAATAGTAAATATGTTTAGTAATAGAAATTATATTTCAGCATGTTTTATAAATTGAGTATGAAACGTCTCCAAGAAAGTAAGGAGTGACCTTAGTTTATAGCTAGAATATTGTGTTCTAATACAAATTCCTGGACAAATGTTTTACTTTGTAATATATTATTTGACTAAGTTATGATCCAACATTTATGATCTTTCCACTCCAATAAAACACTTATCCTGTTCAATAGTAGCTATGGAATAATATGTTTCTACTAATATATTCTGGCACCTTGAAGAAAAAGATACCTATTACTATATTTATTTGTTTGTTTGTTTGTTTGATTGATTGGTTGGTTGATTGATTGGTTGATTGATTGATTGATTTTGAGACAGAGTCTGGCCATGTAACTTTGGCTGGCCTCTAGCCCAAGATCCTTCTGCCTCATCTTCTGAGTTTTATGATTAAAGGGGTACCACAGTCAGCTGGAAGAATATATTTTATATATTTGTATCCTTAAAGCCTGCTGAGTAAGTTATTAATTCTTTATTCTTCTGTTGCAATGCCTTATTTTCTCAAATGAATAATCACACTATACTTCATGCAAGAATACTTCTTTTATATTAGTTACTTTGCTTGTGGCTGTGATAGAACCTCTGTTTTGTTGTTGTTGTTGTTGTTGTTGTTGTTGTTGTTGTTTTAAGTTATTTAAGAAAGGAAGGGTTTATTTTGGCTCCCAGTTTGCAGGAATACAATTGATCATGATTAGGAAGACAAGGCAGTGGGAGCAGGTTTCTCTGGACACCTTCTAGGAAGCATAGACCTGGAAGCTCAGTGAGGAGCCTGGTGTGTCAAGCACTGATGCTCAGCTGCCTTTTTTTTTTTTTTTTTTTTTTTTTTAACAGTCATGGACTTCAGACATGGGATGGTGCTGTTCACATTCAGGGTGTGTCTCCACATTTAAGTCTCTCTGGAGGATACAGTTAAGTAGCTCTTAGTATTTGCTGTTTTTACAAGGGACCCAAGTCCAACTCCTAGAACCTATGTCAGGTGGCTCACAACTGCCTATTGCTCCAGATCAAGAGGATCCAGTACCCTCTTCTGTCCTCCATGAGTATGTGCAACCCCTCCCCATATAAACATGTACATTTAAAATAAAACAATATTTAAACCTCTCTGGAAACTTGCTTTTTAAAGGTCACTAATACTCTAGTAGTATTTAATTCAATTGAGTTATAAGTCAAAGTTAACCATCACAAGGCCATCCCTTGTCAACTACACACTAGCATACATCACTCTGTACCACATTTTAACAATTGAACTATTAAGTTTATGGGAATCTCAAAATGCAAAATACATTCTTTCCAACTGCAAAAATCCACATAATCTTAATGATTTCAATGTTGCTCAAAAGTCCAAAGTCTCTTCTGATATTTAAAACCAGCTCTTTTTTTTTTCATTTTTATTAGATATTTTCTTTATGTACATTTCAAATTTTATCCCCTTTCCTCATTTTCCCTCTGAAAACCCCCCTCTCCCATCCCTACTACCCCTGCTCACTAACCCACCAACTCCTGCTTCCCTATCCTCTCATTCCCCTACACTGGGCCATCGAGCCTTCACAAGGCCAAGGGCCTCTCCTCTCATTGATGTCCCACAAGGCCATCCTCTGCTACCTATGTGGTTGGAGCCTTGATTCCCTCCTTGTATACTCTTGGGTTAGTGGTTTAGTCCCTGGGAGCTCTGGTATTACTGGTTGGTTCATGTTGTTGTTCCTCATATGGGGCTGCAAACCCCTTCAGCTCCTTGGGTCCTTTCTCTGGTTCCTCCATTGGGGACCCTGTGCTCAGTCCAGTGGATAGCTGTGAGCCTCCACTTCTGTATTTGTCAGGCATTGGCAGAACCTCTCAGGAGACAGCTATATCAGGCTCCTGTCAGCAAACACTTGCTGGCATCCAAAATAGTGTCTGGGTTTGGTAACCGTATGTGGGATGGACAATCACTGGATGATTTTTCCTTCAGTTTCTGCTCCAAACTTTGTATCTCCTCCCATGGGTATTTTGATCCCCCTTCTAAGAAGAACTGAAGTATCCATACTGTGGTCGTCCTTCTTCTTGACCTTCATGTGGTCTGTGAATTGTACCTTGGGTATTCTGAACTTCTGGGCTGATATTCACTTATCAGTGAGTGCATACCATGTGTGTTCTTTTGTAATTGGGTTACCTCACTGCTGGTGAGGATGTGGAGAAAGAGGAACACCCCTCCATTGCTGGCGTGATTGTAAGCTAGTACAACCACTCTGAAAAATCAGTTTGACGGTTCCTCAGAAAATTGGACATAGTACTTCCTGAGGACCCAGCTATACCACTCCTGGGCATATACCCAGAAGATGCTCCAACATATAATAAAAAAAAGAAACATGCTCCACTATGTTCATAGCAGACTTATTTATAATAGCCAGAAGCTGGAAAGAACCCAGATGTCCTTCAACAGAGGAATGTATACAGAAAATGTGGTACATTTACACAATGGAGTGATACTCAGCTATTAAAACAATGAATTCATGAAGTTCCTCGGCAAATGGATGGAACTAAAACCAACTCTTGAATGAGTATCCCTGTCATGTTAAAAAAAAAAAAAAAAAAAAAAAAAAAACAAGTTCATACTTAGGGGAACAGATTAAGCATTCCATTTCCAAAAGTAGGGAAAGGAATATAGCAAAGAGAGATTAGATCAAACCAAAACCAAAA
>NC_034607.1:59315039-59328044 GCF_900095145.1 Mus pahari
AAAAGAAAAGAAAAGAAAAGAAAAGAAAAGAAAAGAAAAGAAAAGAAAAGAAAAGAAAAGAAAAGAAAAGAAAAGAAAAGAAAAGAAAAGAAAAGAACCTTGCTTCACCAATTGCCTCCTTACCAAGGGCCTGTTTACACTCTGCTGTGTGCACTTCTTTTAGTCCCCAAAAAGATAGTCTCTAATGAGAGGTCGGTGTGTTTCTCAGAGTCTTTTAACTTGATCCTCTTGAATTCCTTATGAACTATCTCAGATCATTGGGGTGTTTTGGACACCTGCAGTGTGAGCATCCTCTTGTGTCTGTATCAGTTTCTACAATGCACTTCAGAAAGTCCAAAGCAAATCTTTCAGGACTTCCTTTACTTTCAGTAATGCTGAGATAGATTGAACTATTAATCATTGTTCTGATATTGAATATAATCAATAGAAATAGACAAAAAAACTATTAATTTAAATGGGGATTTAGAACTCTTGCATTTTTAATGTTATTTTTTTTCATTATTTGAGAATTCAATACAGTGTATTCTTGATCATATTAACCCTCCTTCTTCAACTTCTCCCAAATCTACCCCCCTGTCATACTTACCAAACTCTGTGTATTCATTTAAAAAGAAACCTACAGAGTCCAACTTGTGTGCTGTCCATATACTCTTGGGTGTGTGACTGTCCACTGGAGCATGGTCTACCTACCAGGGAATAAACCCTTAAAGAAAACCCACTTTCCTCTATAAGCTATCAGTTTTCAATAGCTTTCAGTTAGGGGTAAGACTTGTACCCAACTCCTCTTTCCCCCTGGTGAGACTTTTGTCTTACTTGAATTTATCAAGGCCATGTGCATGCTATCACAACTGCTGCGAAAAAAGAAAAAAAAGGACATTTTTTTCAACACTCGAAGCATGGTTTTATTGTTGCTGTAAAAAGCCAAAATTCTATAAGCAAGATTAGGTTTTAGAGAAAAATACACATACTTAAAAATAATCAAATTGTGAAATTCAGCTGTTTAACATGATTATCAGACCCATCTAGCAAGCCGTTAGAGACAGTAACAGCAAATTCATCACTCATACCAATTTTCCAATTATCAAATATTCTTTTCAATAATGGAAATGTAACAGGGGTTGTGATGTGTCTTTGTTGGTAAAGTGCTTGCTGAACAATCATTAAGGTCCAATGTTCAATATTTAGCACCCAAATAAAAGCCAAATGCAGGGGTTTGCTTCTGTAATCTCAGCACTTGGGGAGATAGAAATAAGAGGATCCCTGGGGTTTGCTGGCCAGTAAGTCTAGCCACATCAATGAGCTCCACATCCACTGAGAGATCCTATTCCAAAAAACAAAGTAGGCTACAGATGAAGAAGATACTATATCAAACCCTGGCTTCCATATACACATGTACTAATGTACTAACACACACGCACGCACGTGCACACATACACACACACACACACACACACACACACACACACACACACACACATGGGCGAGTGAGGAGGAGAAAGACAGAGACAGAGAGAAATGGACAGAGAGACAGAGATAGGTAAGAGAGATGATACAGAGACTGAGAGGCAGAGACAGAGATAGAGAGAATGAAGTAGTATAACTTTAAATGCATACTGTGCTACTTTGGCCCAGTAATCCTTGACCTCTTTATCTTGGAATGGCAAATGTATTTTCTCCTTAATGTTTTCAAACCACAGTTGAGGGGCAGGCAACTGGAGCAACAGAAAGCTAATTCAAGGGAAAGTGGGCACCACTGCCCTTAGAATGCCTTTGCCCTGTGCTAGCAGCCTTTCCTCTTACCACCTTTCTACATGTTGTTTGATTGCTTACCACCTAGATAAAAGAACATTAAGCACAGAATAGTTGTGTTTATATTAAATTATCCCATGTAGAAAGGTATATACCAATGTAATATAAAAATACATATTCAAAAATGTAATATATCATTATGATTCCATTTTGGAGCTTTACTTTGAAATCAATTTATGAGCTATCACTTTCAAACAGATCTTTCCAAATGTGATAGGTGGATTTATTTCATTCAAATGCAGGCTATGCTAGACAGCTTTAGAAGAGTAATCCCTGTGCCTAGCTGTGGCTGGGTAAAGTTTTAAACAAAACTCACACAAATCTTCAACTTTAGCTGGCTTCCCAAAGTATTCAAGCTACATCTTGTTCCCTCATACATCTCTCCCAGGAGGGTATGTTTATGGCTAAGTGGATGTTTGCAGTTTCAAAGTCCTTCGATAGTTACACTAGTGTTTCAGAAAATCACCCTTTGCCTCAAGGGAACCATGAATTTGTTATGGAGACCCAAAGCGCTTACAGTTGGCAAGTGGTGGCAGATCTTGTCTGTTGTAGACTTTTCCAAACTGTAATTGCCATCAGAGCCTCTCCCCAGCTTCTCTTTGCAGAACACATTTCTAATTTCCTCTTTGTCCTTCATCCAAATCTCCACTTCTCCCAAAAGATTGCTTTCCTCTAATTACTATCTCTGAGTTATCAGCCACTGTCCTCTTGTGACCTGCACAGCAACACACATCATTTAAAATGTATGAATTGTAACATCTCTAAACACAGAATTGGGACCACAAGTGTAATGCAGGTTTCACATCTGTACAATGGGTTAGAAAAGCCTCTCCCCTTCTGGTTGGAGTGAACACAGAAGCCAGCCTGCCCTCTACAAAGAGACACACTGACTCCGCTGATCTTTGATAGTTGGTATCGAGGCTGACAAATCCTGTCAAAGCTTTCAGAAGGTCTGAGCATCCACACAGAATTCTTGGAAGACTGAGATATTTCTCATATGTCATCATCTGCTAGAAAGTGACTAATAGTGCATGAAACTGAGTTGTCTCCATGCATGGATTCATAATCTACCCCACATCTTTGGGTACGGTCAGATAAACTTGTCAGCACATGGTAAGTCATAAGCAGCTATCTCAAAGACTTTGAAGTAGGCTGTAAAGTATTTTTCTTCTGAAGACCTCAAACCACTGTTTAGAGGATCTGGAATAGCCTGACATTAGTATTCAGGGCAACCTACAGTCACCTGCAAAAGGATATAAAGTATATCAGTGAACACTGTGAGCTTCTTTCATGGACATAATTTGCTTTACTAATAATAGAAGATTGATCAAAACAGAAAGTATAAAATAAAAACATCCATTTATAAACTATACTGGGATAAACTCCAAGTACATATTTCTAATCAATAAACTATAGCAAAAAGACTTTGTTCCAGTCTTTTAAATTACCAATTAAGAGCAGCAGCCACTCAAATTCAGTAGTATTTTAGAATTGTTTTAAAATTATTTCTATTCACTAATTTATTGGGGGTGCATGCTTCAGAATGAGTGTAGAAGACAGAGAATTGTTTGCAGGAATAAGTTCTCTCCTTCCATCATGTGAGTCTTGGGAATCAAATTCAGATCATCAAATTTGGCAGCAGGCACCTCTTACCTTTTGCCTTTCCTAACTTGGGACTCTTAAGGATGCATTTATATTTCAAAAGTTAAATAGTTGTATAGTACATTCAGAGACTATTTTCCATCAATATGCAATCTATTAATTGATTTTGTATGAGAAGTTGACAATTAGAAGTATGCTTAAGAACTAAAGAATAACAGAATTTGGGCTGGAGAATTGGTAAAGTATGAAGAATTTTTCTAAAATTGTCATATGCCAGACAGGCATGGTTGTCCACCCACAGTCCCAGATCTTGAGAAGGTAGAAACAAGGTACCTATCTCCAGAGCAAGCTAGTTAGCTAGACTGGTAGAATCAATAACCTCTGGGTATTACTGGGAGATTGATTCCATATATATGCAGGTTGATGGAGGAAAGCACACATCAATCTCTGGCCTCTACATGAACCCCCACACACATGAACATGCATACATGCACATATACAATACACACATACACACACACACATACACACACACACACATACACACTATATACAAGGAAATAGCAAAAATAAAGTAACATCAAAACTGGTAAAAAAATAAAATAAAAAGTCATGTACAATGAAACAGAAAAAAATGCAACTGTGTAAAATTATTGAGTGTGCTCCAAATATGTATAATTAGCTGGTCAGAAAGAATTTATGATCATCTAACATACAATCCACACAGAGTGGCTGCAATGTCCACATTTCCCCTGAACCTCTGGAAGGCAGGACAAATTATGGGGCAAGGATTTTGTAACTGGATTGCTGTTCCCATCCCTCCATTGGAAGGCTTGTTGATTTTCCCCAAAGAATGAGCTCTTGGTTTCATTGAATCTTTGAATTGTTCTCTTAGTTTCTACTTTATTGGTTTCAGTCCTGAGCTTTATTATTTCCTGCTGTCTCCTCATCTTAGGTGTATTTGCTTTCTTTTTTTTTTTCTAAAGCTTTCGGGTGTGCCACTAAGTTGTGAGTGTGATATCTTTATGAAGGCACTTAGTATTGTGAACTTTCATCTCAGCACTGCATAAGTTTGGAAATATTGTGCCTTCATTTTCATTGAATTCCAGAAAGTCTTTAATGTCTTTTTTTTCCTTGACACAGTAGTCATTGAGTAAGGAGTTGCTCAATTTTCACAAGTTTGTATGCTTTTTGTTGTTTCCACTGTTGTTGAAGTCCTACTTTAATCCATGGTGGTCTGTTAAGATATAGGGGGTTATTTCAACTTTCTTGTATATGTAGAGACTTGCCTTGTGCCCAACTATATGGTCAATTTTGGAGAAGATTCCAAGAGGCATTCTTTTGTGTTAGGATTAAATATTTTGTAGATACCTGTTAGGTCCATTTGATTGGTACATCTGTTAGTTTCGTTATTTCTCTGTTTAATTTGTGTGTGAATTACCTGTACATCAATGAGTGTTTCTCAATGGATCAAGCATTGTTGTCATGAACATTAATTAGAAAGCTAAAGTGTTTTGAATGCTTTTCTTTCTCTTTTCAACATCGTGCCTACTATTTACTGTCTTCTGTTTGTCTTTAGTCCATTGTATGTTTAGTCTTATTTTAGCATGTAAACAGAGAAAGGAATACAATTTAGAGTCAAAAACAAATCCTTCCTCCCCCTCCCTTACCTATGAACTAATATGATTTTAAAAATAGAACAGTAAATAATCAATTACTTCTCTTAATACTTATCTCATTGATATTTGGATGATATTTAGGGTCTGGCTACTTAAGGACTCCTCAGATTGACTCAGAATTTGGCAAGTTTAAAAGGCTATGCCCTTGATTCTGAAAGGGACAGGCCAGATACCTGCTTCCTGGGAATAGCTAGTTCACAAAAAAAAAGAAAGAAAGAAAAAAAAGACAAAAAGAAAGAAAGAAAGAAAGAAAGAAAGAAAGAAAGAAAGAAAGAAAGAAAGAAAGAAAGAAAGAAAGAAAAACAGACTCCCAAAACAGTTCATGCTGCAACTTGAGTCTAAGACTTTACTGCTGAAGATACCACACACTTTGAACACAGGTATGACTCAAGCTGCCAAGGGAGAAAAGCGATGAAAAATTTTGCTGAGCCATAAAGCCTATAAACAATGGCAATGTCCAGCCTAGGAAGGTCCCAAGGGGCACAATAATGGCATTTACATCTAAGAAGAAAAAGGAAATAAGCTAGAGAGTTGCTGCTAAATTAACTGGTAGCATCTAGAGGATTTGGGGGTACAGATATGCCAGAACAAACCACCAATGCATCTTCATACTTAACCAATGGACAATGAGAAAGATTAGCTTCTAAAAAACCAAACAAATGAAGATAGGAATCCCAATTCTCAGAACCATTTGAGAATAACCAGAGAAAAATTAACAATCCTCACTACTCTGTAACTTCTTCATGATTAAATTAAATTATAAATGTTGTCTATTTAATTATGAGGATTAAATTAAATGATATTTAATGATGAGTGGAAGACTAAAGGCTCTCCAACAATGCAGAATGCCTTCATTAAGTCTCCAATACCACCTCCTTTCTTTTCTCTCTTCTTCTTACCACCTCCTTGGCATTAGAACCTCTGTAACATAACAACAGTAACCCTGCAAATTAACAAGAGTGCCTCTCTCCATGATGATTGACAAGTAACTATAAATCTCTTAACTTGTGTCATTTGGAAACTGTTCAAAAGTTTTTTGTTATCAGATGACATAAGAACGTCATACATAGTATGTTTTGGGGTTGGTTGTTTTGTCTTATTCATTTTTTTTATGGACTCCTTTTCTTTAAATGTTGTTATGTGTGTTTTTTTTAAATGTGTATATATGTATGTAATATGTATGTATAAATATATGTGTATATATGTGTGTGTATTCCTAAATAAATAATACAATCTGATCAGCCTATATAATGCTACTTGTATGCATATGTGTTAAGAGATGGTTATTTTTTTGTCCTTATGCCTTATACCCCATGTCAAATAAACTTCTCTCTGTAACAGAAGGAAACCATCACTAGAAACCACACCTGTCCAAATGCATGAGTTAAAGAACACTGTTCTGACTGATATCTATAAAATGCAACTCCTGCACCTCTTGGGGAAAACTACAGAAGGGGTAGGAAGATTGTAAGATCCTGAAGAATAGAGAGTTTGCTGCAAGATAATGTCCCCTACAAATGTCAGAAGCTGCAACCACAAATTCTTACCAACATGACAGTCTAAACACTATCTGAACAAGGGTGCTATCAACAGGCATGGTAATATGGACAGGGGAAAAGTCATTAAACTTCAACCCTACACAAAGAACTGCAGGCTGCTAATGAATATTGAGAGGAAAAAATTGTTTTCCCAGTAAGGAGTAGACCAATTGCTTATCCAGACATTTTATATATAATTGCAAGTGTAATTAATTTCTTGAATTTAAAATTTATAAAATGTGACACTTAATTTTTGTGGAAGTTTGCAACCTAATTTTAAAACAACTATCATAGTTGTTTCAAGCACAAAATATTTGCAGTTCATACCAAAGTTAGGAGAACTAAGCTAAATGAAGAAAGACAAGAGAAGTTTATTGTCTCTCGTTGACAATGGGAGATGAGAAGAAAAACAGACTATAATATAATATAATAGTTCAGCATCACATATCACAAATACTGCACACACACACACACACACACACACACACACACACACAATAAAAGTCCATACTCACAGATAAATAATAGTCTCAGACAAAAAAAAAGATGAGTTGCTTAACAACAAGAGAGTCATTAGAGCTTAACAAAGAAATGGAATCTAAAGAAAGTCTGTGGAACCTATAAGCTTGACAAGAGCCCCAAGATGGCAGCTAATCCACAGACAAGACCAAATTCTACAACCAGGGACTAAGATTTAGATCCATGTTCTAGACCATTATTAGCAGGTGAGAGTTAGTCCAAAGACTATAGAAATAGTCAGTTGGACAACCAATTGTATTCAGAATGTGTCCATGATGACCCTCAGGAACCACTGTTCCTTAAGTATAATCAGATGACTATTTTCTAGATACATTTGCATATAATAAGAGATAATCTCTATACTCATTCAAGCATTGCACATTAATTCATCCAAACCAAAACTCCACTGAGCACCCTCTGATAGAGAAAAATTGCACCCTTATTGCAGTGAAAATTAACTGATTATTTGGTATTGAAAGAATAAATGGCCATACCTAGCTTACCTCTACTTTTTTTTTTAAATAAGATTCTCAAGTCATATGTTTCTCCCCTCCCATTTAGCTCCTATTTGTAATGAAGTTTCTTCTTTTACTTATCTTTGTTTTGTTTCTCAATCTTTTTCATAATGCTTAAAAGTGAAGGATTACTAAATAAGCTGGCTCTATAGCCAGAATTAAAATACTATAATGTAGCTACAATACAACCGCTGCAAGAGGCTAAAAAGAATTTTAAAATCTATAGCAATAATAATGTCATTTTTGTAACACTACGTTATCTAATCCTTGTATATACAACTGAAATAATTTCAATTGGCATATGCATTGTATTAAATATATACTCAGTAAAAAATTATGAATGAATCTACTAGGATAAAAAAGACTTTAAATCTTATGTCACTATTTATTGTCACATTCTTATCAAGAATTCTAGTAAATTTTTCACATTTCAAATAAAATATAACTATTTCTGCGTTTTTTTCTAATTTTATTTTTAATTTATTTTTTACATTCAATATTCCATATTTCTGTGTTATATATTAGCTATATTATTTTTCTTCTTTTGGATATTAACTTTGGTGTTTATGCATGTATGTGAAGGTGTATTGTGGAGGCTGGGGAGAAATCTCATGCATATGCATACTATCTCAGGATTCATTCACTTTGTTTTTTCTTATTACACTTCATTGTGCATTACTTTGTGTACTTGTCTGTAGGAACGAGTAAACCAGGCATAAGAGTGGGAGCTAAGGGACAATCTGTGATAAAGTGCTTTCCCTTTGCACCTTAGAGATTCAGGGATGAACTCAGTCATGGTTTCAAGTACCATTGCTCACTCAACTATCTGAAGGGTGCACATCTTGGCTTTCCTCTGAGACTGAATAACTTGCTAGAACCTGGGGCCCACCAGGTTGGCTAGACTGACTGGATAGACATCTGCCTGTTTCTGCCTCCCAGTTCTGGGACCAGGAGCACATATCAACATGTGTCTTTTTCCTTCTTTCAATTAAAAACAAAAGATTATTTATCTCAATAACAGCATCCTGAGTATAGGAAAGTGTTGTACACTTGTAGCATAAGTTCAACTCATTCATAGTTCCTTCAAGCAATAAGGATGGGATTTAGGCCTAAGATTTGGACTGAACAAGTGCTTCACCAATGAACTACATCCTTGAGCTCTTAAAAAAAAATAGTTTTAAGAAGTTTCTAGGTTAGACAACCTAATCAATATGTCCTATATACCATATTCAAACTAACCTTATTAAATTGTTTTATGTGATACCATTTCTTCATGCTTTAAAATCCTTCATTCTCATAGTATGAAGTATGTCAATAAAGGAAAAGCTTCTTGGCTAGAGATATCTTGTTTAAATATTTTAAATGTAAGTACTTCTGAGAGGCAATGATATGGGCTCAGAATCCCCCCAAAAAATTATCCAAACCATTATCCAAAAAAATTGATTTTAAAGCACCACATTATAATAAAATCACCACCATAAAAATCCCTTCTTTGCCTGAAACAGTGTCAAGTAGGAACCTGACATGAATAAAACCTGACATAAAAGAGTTTAAGGGTTTTCTTTTCCATTGAGTATTTTTTTTAATATAGTGTTTAGTACAAAGGATTCCAAGAAATCTCTTTTCAGTATGTAATTCAATAAGTTATCTTTGGTTATGTGAATGTATCTTCATGGTATTAAAACAGGTGGAAAATCTAGTTTCAAAGCAGTAAGATTTCATTTTTGTTTATATGTTGCTTAAATGTGGTGAAAACAGTGTGCAGGTGCAGCATACAAAAGGAGTAATGAGAATTCAGATGTTTTCTTCTTTTCCTTTGGGCATCTAGGTTAGCATCTTGTAAGCATTTTAGAATAGGCATTAGTATATAAAGTATAAAAGATATATATCCTTTTTACTATCTCCCATTTCCTCTGGTCTCTGTGAGGATTCACCTGCTAATTACCACACTACAAGGTCCCACACACAATCCCCCTACCATAAAGACTCCTTGGGTACAATGGACCCATGCCCACATTTGAAAATCCAAATCACCCTAAAGATGTATCTGCCTGCAGCATCAGTAGGCTGTGTACATTTTACTGAGCTGATCAAGTTTCCTCAGGGTCTTATAAACTAAGACAGTGTCAAGCATCTCATTAAAAAGTTGCTTCTATAAGAAATAAATAAGTGTAAATTTATCAATGATTGGGCTGAAAATAAGCATTGGTACAGTTGGTGTATGAGTGGCAGATAAAAGTCACTAAGAATGAGGCAAAATGATAACCTAGATTATTACTACAAAACCATATACTGTAAGAAATGCAAGCTAACTTAGTGAGCACTTCCTACAAAGAAAAACCTCCCACAATCTGAAAGAAGAAACAGATGATGGAGAGACTGCTCAGCAGTTAAAGGGGCTTGTTGCTCTTCATTAGAACCAGTGTTAAGTTCCCAGCACCCACATAGGATGGATCACAACTGCCTATAACTCCAGTTTCTGGGATCAGATGACCTCCACTGGCCTCTATGTACATATATGTGAATAAGCATGTGCAAGTGCACACATGCAAACACACACCTGCTCTCACACATATACACAAAAATAAATAAATAATAAAATTTTAAAATAAATTTGGATTTGTGTTTCTGATTTCTTTAAGAATAAAGAAAGCTCCAGTAGGGGTCAGCCCCGCCATCTTCCACCTGAACACAGTGGAGTCTGCCAAGGGCCCCAGAGTACTCTCCACACCGCAGGACCTCAATACCACCTCAGGATCACAGGTGACTGGAACACAACATCAACTCCAAAGAATCGCAGAGGGTCTTGTGCCAGCAGGAAGAGGGACAAAGGAACCCCACCTGACCAGAGGCTGGGATCCATTCTGGTCTGGGCCAGCCCCACCGTCTTCTGTACCATCATTCCCATGAAACTGGCCGAGGGCATCGAGGACCCCAGAGGACTTTCCACGCCACAGGACCCCTAGCACACCAAGAACCTCGTGATCACTGGAGAGCACTTCGGCGACAGAAGCAACAGACTTTCTTGGACAGGGTCCCATTGGGCCTTCATCCTCAGCCAGGAGGCAGAGCTGAGACCCAGATCCCTAGGTACCTTCCTTGCCAGAGGAGAGTCAGCTTACAGGGAGGTCTCTGAACCCAAGACTCAGGAGGTAGATCAGAGCTCTAGACTTCTGGACACCTGCCCTGCAAGAGGAGAGCTTGCCTGCAGAGAGGGCTCTGACCACTGGGACTCAGATGAGAGGTGGACTCCCAGGAGTGCTGACAAAGGCTAACAGAATCACAGGAGGATCAAGCTCCAGCCAGAGACAGCTAGAACATAAACACCAGAGATTATCAGATGGTGAAAGGCAAACATAAGAATCTTACTAACAGATAACAAGAACACTGGGCATCATCAGAACCGATTACACCAACCACAGCAAGTCCTGGATAGCCCAACATACCCGAAAAGCAAGATTCGGATTTAAAATTATATCTCATGATGGTGGTAGAATAGTTTAAGAAGAGCATTAATAACTCACTTAAAGAAATACAGGAGAGCACTGCTAAACAGATAGAAGTCCTTAAAGAGGAAGCACAAAAATCCCCCAAGGAATTACAAGAAAACACTACTAAACAGGTAGAAGATCTTAAGGAGGAAACACAAAAATCCCTTAAAGAACTACAGGAAAATACAACCAAACAGGTGATGGAATTGAACAAAACCATCCAAGATTAAAAATGGAAGTAGAAACAATGAAGAAAAGCCAAAGTGAGACAACTCTGGAGATAGAAGCCCTAGGAAAGGAATCAGGTAACATATATGTGAGCATCAGCAACAGAATACAAGAGATGGAAGAGAGAATCTCAGGTGCACAAGATTCCATAGAGAACATGGACACAACAATCAAAGAAAATGAAAAGTACAAAAAGATCCAAACTCAAAACATCCAGGAAACCCAGGACACTATGAAAAGGCCAAACCTATGGATAATAGGAGTAGATGAGAATGAAGATTTTCAACTTAAAGGGACAGCAAAGGTCTTCAACAAAATTATAGAACTATTCCACAAAATAGAAACAGAAGGTATTCTAAACAATCCATTCTATGAAGCCACAATTACTCTGATACCTAAACCACACAAAGATCCAACAAAGAAAGAGAACTTCAGACCAATTTCCCTTATGAATATCTATGCAAAAATACTCAATAAAATNCTTGCAAACTAAATCCAAGAACACATCAAAATGATCATCCATCATGACCAAGTAAGCTTCATCCCAGGGATGCAGGGATGGTTTAATGTACAGAAATCCATCAATGTAATCCACTATATAAACAAACTCAAAGACAAAAATCACATGATCATCTTATTAGATGCTGAGAAAGCATTTGACAAAATCAAACACCCCTTTATGATAAAAGTCATGGAAAGATCAGGAATTCAAGGCCCATACCTAAACATAATAAAAGCAATCAACAACAAACCAGTAGCCAACATCAAACTAAATGGAGAGAAACTCAAAGCAATCCCACTAAAATCAGGGACTAGACGAGGTCTCCCTACCTATTGAATATAGTACTTGAAGTCCTAGCCAGAGGAATTTGACAAAAAGAGGAGACCAAAGGGATACGAAATGGTAAGGAAGAAGTCAAAATATCACTATTTGCAGATGATATGATAATTTATAAAAAGTGACCCTAAAAATTCCACGAAAGAACTCCTAAACCTGATAAACAGCTTCAGTGCAGTAGCTGGATATAAAATTAACTCAAACAGATGAGTTGTCATTCTCTACAGAAAGGATAAACAGGAAGAGAAAGAAATTAGGGAAACAACACCCTTTACAATAATCACAAAAAATATAAAATACCTTGGTGTGGCTCTAATTAAGGAAGTAAAAGAAGTACATGACTAGAACTTCAAGTCTCTGAAAAAAGAAATTGGAAAAAGTCTCATAAGATGGAAAGATCTCCCATGCTCATGGATTGGTAGGATTAATATAGTCAAAATGGCTATCCTGCCAAAAGCAATCTACAGATTCAATGCAATCCCCATCAAAATTTCAACCCAATTCTTCACTGAGTTAGAAAGGGAAACTTGCAAATTCATCTGAAATAACAAAAAACCTAGGATAGCAAAAACTATTCTCAACAATAAAAGAACCTCTGGTGGAATCACCATGTCTGACCTCAAGCTGTACTACAGAGAAATTGTGATAAAAAAAAAACTGCATGGTACTGGTACAGCGACAGACATGTAGATCAATGGAATAGAATTGAAGATCCAGAAATGAATCTACACACCTATGGTCACCTGATCTTTGACAAGGGAGCTAAAACCATCCAGTGGAAAAAAA